>NC_134687.1:330480159-330780159 GCF_050947455.1 Rhinoderma darwinii | reverse complement strand
TTTTTCCCTCCCTGCTTTCCAAGAGCCATAACTTTTTTATTTTTCCGTCAATAGAGTGGGGTGAGGGCTTATTTTCTGCGGGAGGATCTGTAGTTTTTATTGGTACCAGAGATTTTGCTGTTTTAAATTCCTTATTTTTCATGGCGTTCACCGTGCGAGTTAAATAATGCTATATTGTAATAGTTTGCACTTTTACAGAAACAGTGATATATTACTTTAGAGAAAAAAATGTGAAAAGGTATTTTTTTTGGACTTTAAATATTTATTTTATTTTTTTCACTAATAATAACTATTTACTTTTGTTTTTACACATTTTATTAGTCCCCCTAGGGGACTTTAACCAGCAGTCAGTAGATAGCTGGTAAAATACACTGCAATACGAATGTATTGCAGTATATTGTCATTTTTACAGGCTCCTGTAACAGCGCGATCGCTGCTCCTGTCCATTAGTCCCAGGTGTCAGCTGTAATACACAGCTGACACCCGCAGCGTATGGAACGGGTTCAGCGCGTGAGCCCGCTTCATACATCATCCCCCACACCACGACATGCTATTAAGTCGTTGTGCGCGAAGAGGTTAGTGCGCAGTGGATGGTGCAGAGTGAAAATTTTAATTTTACACTTATATGCCATTTTAGTACACAATATGTTATGCCCAGTTTGTGCCACTGAAGACAAATACCTCATAAAATATTACCGGGTTCTCCTGGGTATGGTGATGCCATGTCGGTGGACGTAAACTGCTGTTTTGGCACGCTGTAGGGCTCAGAATGGAGGGAGCGGCATTTGGATTTTGGAGCGCAGATTTAGTTTCATAGTAGTTCTGTTTCGCGTTTTGCTGGTATTTCAGTTTATAATGTGTGGGCATATATAATCTGTGCAGAGTACATCAGGGCATAATAAAAGGGTATAATAATGGGGTAAATAAAAAATAATCCTCAGATATTTGGCCAGCGTTGCACTAATAAATGGTGCCCAATCTTATTCGCTTTTGGAACACTGCACATTTTGCATCGCCATATTCTGAGAGCCAGAACTTCTTTATTATTTTTTCACCGGAGCTGTGTGAGGGCTTATTTGTTGTGGGACAATCAGTAGTTTCCAGTGGTACCATTTTGGGGTACATGCGAGTTTTTTGATCACTTTTACTTCCATTTCTTGGCAAGCAAGGTGACTAAAAAGCAACAATTCTGACAATGTTTTTTATTCTTTTTTTTTTTTTTACGGCGTTCACCCTGGGCTATAAATGACAATTTTACTTTATTCTGTGGATCGATACGATTAAGGCGATACCATATATATATATATATATATATATATATATATATATATATATATATATACATATATATATATAGTTTTTTTTATGTTTTGCAGTGTTTGCACAATAAAATCACTTGTTTATAAAATAAATTATTTTTTGTGTCACCATATTCTGAGAGCCATAACTTTTTTACTTTTCAGTCAAAAAAGCTCTGTAAGGGCTATTTTTTGCGGCGACATGTTGTAGTCTTTATTGGTACTATTTTGGTATACATGCAACGTTTTGATCACTTTTTATTGTATATTTTGGGAGGGGTGGTGGCCAAAAAATATTGATTCTAGCATTGTTTTTTTAATTATTTTTCTTGCGACGTTCACCGTGCGGGAAAAATAATATTAGAGTTTTATAGTTGGGGTTGTTACGAACGCGGTAATATCAAATATGTGTACTTTTTTTTAACATGTTCATTTTTTTCCTATAATAAAAGACTTATAGGGAAAAAAAGGATTTTTTTGTTTATGTAACTTATAACTTTTATTTTTACACTTTTTTAAAACATTTTTATTATCTTTTTTTTTAACTTTTTTTACTTGTCCCACTAGGGGACATGAAGACTTGCAGCGCTGATCGCTGCTAGAACACATTACACTACCTACTTAGTGTAATGTGTTCTAACTGTCATTGTGACGTGACAGTCACGCTGACAGGAAGCCTATGAGGACCAGCCTCCGGCTGGTCCTCATAGGCTTATGTACATGGCAGCCAGAAGGCCATTGTCTGGCCTCCGGTTGCCGTGACAAAGATCGCCAGCCACCGCAAATGCATGTGGGGGCTGCCAATCTGCTCTAAACCTCTTAAAGAGGCTCTGTCACCAGATTTTGCAACCCCTATCTGCTATTGCAGCAGATAGGCGCTGCAATGTAGATTACAGTAACGTTTTTATTTTTAAAAAACGAGCATTTTTGGCCAAGTTATGACCATTTTTGTAATTATGCAAATGAGGCTTGCAAAAGTCCAAGTGGGTGTGTTTAAAAGTAAAAGTCCAAGTGGGTGTGTATTATGTGCGTACATCGGGGCGTTTTTAATACTTTCACTAGCTGGGCGCTCTGATGAGAAGTAACATCCTCTTCTCTTCAGAACGCCCAGCTTGTGACAGTGCAGATCTGTGACGTCACTCACAGGTCCTGCATCGTGACGGCCACATCGGCAGCAGAGGCTACAGTTGATTCTGCAGCAGCATCAGCGTTTGCAGGTAAGATCGACTTACCTGCAAACGCTGTTGCTGCTGCAGAATCAACTGTAGCCTCTGGTGCCGATGTGGCCGTCACGATGCAGGACCTGTGAGTGACGTCACAGATCTGCACTGTCACAAGCTGGGCGTTCTGAAGAGAAGAGGATGTTACTTCTCATCAGAGCGCCCAGCTAGTGAAAGTATTAAAAACGCCCCGATGTACGCACATAATACACACCCACTTGGACTTTTACTTTTAAACACACCCACTTGGACTTTTGCAAGCCTCATTTGCATAACTACAAAAATGGTCATAACTTGGCCAAAAATGCTAGTTTTTTTTAAATAAAAACGTTACTGTAATCTACATTGCAGCGCCTATCTGCTGCAATAGCAGATAGGGGTTGCAAAATCTGGTGACAGAGCCTCTTTAATTGCGGCGATCGCAATCGACCGCCACATTTAAGGGGTTTTATTGCCGAAATCAGCGGTGAAGGGCCGCTGATTGGCAACACGGAGAGTAGGGCGCTGCACGGCGGTTAACTGTTAAAGCGTGGAAGCGCAAAGTTACTCCTCACCTGGGCATGCATTTACTCCGAGGTGCAGCAATGAGTTAAAAATAATTCAATAAAACAATATACCAGGGCAATATTCCACACTTGACCACGTCTGTTGATTTGTTACTGCCATGTTTCTCAATCCTTACTTACTATTACCTGCTATATCTAAATATTTCCAGTAATTTTACTTTTTCAACGGGGCAATTTTGGATAAACACTTTTTATTTTCTAGAAATTTAGACCATCAGTAAAATTTTGCTTTAAACCGTGAAGATGAAAAGAAAATTAAAAATAATTGGCTACCAACGTTTTATTCGATAGCATGAGTGTGCATATTTTTTTAATTACTAGTGGGACCTGTTCTGCTCATATCAATTAAGACTGCCAAAAATAAATTCTCCTCATCTAAAAAAAATAATTAAAAAAAAAAGGGAAAAAAAGGGAAAAATGAAAGCAGCACAGCACTTATTTAGTTTTCCTCCTAAGTCAGTTAATATAAAATGCCATATTGCATTATTGAATACACCTTCTACAACCTGGTTCTAAGTATGACTTGATTGACTGGAGATAGTAAAGATGAATATGATCAAAGGGTAAAGTTGTCAAGAGTGGTCCATCATAGAATGTGAGCCAATGTTACGTGCTACAAGCTTTACATCATTAGGTATTTAAAGGGGTTTTCTCACGATTACTGTACCTGTTATATGATCCTGACTAAGGTGGCAAGTACCAGTAATATGGTAATATGACCCAGTGTCAACTGCCAATGAGATGGTGCTAACCCTTGATGTCAAGGTGTGTAGAAAGGAGTCGCTTTTTTAGTTTACCACCATACGAGCACTCTGGGTGCATCAGATTAGCCGAGAGTGCCTAGTCTCTCTTTATAGCCTGATGCAGGGAAATTCAAACAGTCATTGTTACATTTGGTGGGTGCAAATGCACCAACAGTCTTGCACTTGACCTGCTGACAGAAATGTTTTATTGGTGAAGGGTCCAGTGGTTTGTCCGATGGCCTTACTTGAACTAATGATATGATCTCACTCTACTCAAGATGAATTTAAAGAAATCCCAACAGCCAGTTTGGATATCTGCGTGTTGCTCTTTAGGTTGCTGCCAGACGAAAGGAAAGGTAATGTGCTCCATTATTAACTGTAGATGGGGTCTGCGGCTGTACCTTACAAGCCTCATACCAGGATTAATGTGTATAAGGAGATGGAGGTGGAAGCACCTAGATGGTGAAGGACAAGGTAATTCACAAGTTTTTTTCCCTCCTATAATTCAGTCCTGTATGTAAAAGTCAAATATGATTTATCGTAATTTACTCTATATATAAATGCCCCTTGTTTCAAGAATCGCAATAGGATTGCTAATGTTACTCCACTGCACTCATAAGGGTGTGTTCACAAGTGTTGACTTAATAATAATAATAATAATAATAATCTTTATTTATATAGCGCCAACATATTACGCATCACTTTACAATTTAGAGGGAACATAAAACAAACAATATCAGACATGACATAGTGACAAAGTTAATTTACAATTCAAACCAGAGGAGTGAGGACCCTGCTCGCAAGAGATTACAATCTATGAGGAAATAAGGGAGACACAAAGTATAACAGTGCTTGTTCTGTACAATAGTTCAGCCATTTTTTATACACATGGGGTGGTACACATAAAGCTGCATGAGCCGGTCACCAGCCACTATCCATGTATGATGGACACGAAGAGAAGGAGGGTGAGGGAATCTTATTCTGATGACTAATGGGGCCAAGGAAAGGAGTCAGATTAGGGAATGTTATAGGCCTGTCTAAATAGATGTGTTTTCATGGCACGTTTAAAACTGTGAATATTGGGAATTAATCTGATTGTCTGGGGTAGCACATTCCAGAGGACTGGTGCAGCACGAGAAAGATCTTGGAGACGGGAGTGGGAGGTTCGGATTATGGAGGATTTTAATCTAAGGTCGTGTGCAGAAAGTAGAGCGCGAGTAGGGTGGTAGACAGATATGAGGGAGGAGATGTAAGGAGGTGCAGCACTGTGGAGAGCTTTGTGGATAAGAGTAATAAGTTTGAATTTTATTCTGAAGCAGATGGGCAACCAGTGCAGTGACTGGCAAAGATTAGAGGTGTTGGTGTAGCGGTTGTTCATAAATATGAGCCTGGCTGCTGAATTAAGGATAGATTGGAGAGGGGAGAGTTTAGTGAGGGGAAGACCGACTAGTAATGAGTTACAGTAATCAAGAGGAGAGTGAATCAGAGCAACAATGAGAGTTTTGGCGCTTTCCTCCGTAAGATAATGGCGGATTCTGGAGATGTTTTTGAGGTGAAAATGACAGGAGCGTGAAAGTGATTGAATGTGAGGAGTAAAGGAAAGATCTGAGTCAAAAATAACCCCTAGACAGCGGGCGTGCTGCTTAGGAGTTATGATAGTGCCACAAACAGAGATGGAGACATCAGGTTTAGGGAGGTTAGTAGATGGTGGGAACACAAGGAGCTCAGTTTTAGAAAGATTCCGTTTCAGATAGAGAGATGTTAGAGACAGCGGACAGACAATCACTGGTGTTTTGTATTAGAGCGGGGGGTGATGTCATGGGAAGAGGCATATAATTGGGTATCATCAGCGTAGAGATGGTACTGGAAGCCAAATCTGCTGATGGTTTGTCCAATAGGGGCTGTGTAGAGAGAAAAGAGGAGCAGATCCCTGAGGAACCCCGATAGCAAGGGGAAGAGGAGAAGAAGTAGAACCAGCAAATGATACACTGAACGAGCAGTAAGAGAGATAGAAGGAAAACCAAGAGAGAGCAGCGTCCTTGAGGCCAATAGAGTGGAGCATGTTAAGTAGGAGTTTGTGGTCTACAGTGTCAAAGGTTGCAGAGAGATCCAGAAGAATCAGGAGAGAGGATTTACCGTCCAATTTAGCCGCCAAGAGATCATTTGAGACTTTAGTAAGGGCAGTTTCTGTGGAGTGTAGAGTGCGGAAACCAGATTGTAAGGGGTCTAGAATGGAGTTAGCAGAGAGATAGCGGATAAGGCGAGAGTAGACCAAGCTTTCCAGGAGTTTGGAGATGAAGGGCAGATTAGAGACTGGTCAGTAGTTAGCAGCGCTGGATGGGTCAAGAGTTGGTTGTATAGGTTTTTTTTTAAACAATTATCATTAAACCACCTTTTTTTTGTATCGATTTTGCAATAATTGGGACAAAAATACACCGCAAAGATAGCATGAGTATATACACCATAAGAACACCTGCACACTGAACCTTTCCACTGAACCTTTAGTAAGGAGCCCTACAGCCTCCTGGTACTACTATACAGGCTTTGTTGGACTTCCTGTATTTTGAAGATTTCTCCCATAGAAGAAAATAGTATCATCGTGCATGCCACGATTTTTACAGTTGATTTCATACGGAATCTGACAAAAAAAACCTCCACATGCCTCCTTATGGAATTGGCATTAGGCATATGAAACTGAGCCATAATAAGGACGTGTGTAGGTATGCCAATCCCAGTCTAACACAACTTTAAATGAGAGATGTTGAGACTCCTTTTAAACTAAAGTAAAAGTAAAACAAGAAAACATGAACCTAACAAAAATATCAACAGAAAGTTAATGCAATTTCTGGTATGGCAAGTCCCTGCATGCATATACATATTTTTGGAAATGAACAGAACATTTTCACAATATGTATTCAAACTTAAAAAAAGGCCTCTCTAAAGGCACATGAAAACTTAGCATTTATACTGAAACTTAGTCCCTCACTGCAGGCTTTTTATGATCCTGTCAGTTACCAGCGCTGTGCAGAAGGTACTTTCTCACACTGAGACGGATCTGTCGCTTGTTAAAAATGATTAAGGGGACTGGTTATACTGAGATTTATATCCACCGCGATATCTAGATGATTCCCAGGCAGGCACCTGCTGCTTTACTTAGCATTGTGTCATAATCAAACAGCCTCTATCCTCAGTCTTCTCCTTGAGGCTCTTTTCTTCTTCTTTTTTTTTTTATTGTATTTTTTTCTAGTCTCGAGAAAACCTGCTTGCAACTTAGTCAAGTTGTCTGCTATGTATTCCCATATGTTGAACAGTGGCATTTATTGAAAATGCCAGTACAGTTGAAATACGTCTTAATTTAACCCAAAAAGAAATGTTGTATCTTAACCTTTAAAAATCTGTCAAACTATTCTTGGAATTTTAGCTATTTCTAAAGTGCTGCATTGAAATATTGTTTCTTTGAGTACAAAAAAGCCTGGTATAGAACATTAGACAAACATAAGCCATAACTGCACTTCAATATATACTTTTAACTATAGGTTTTATTAGGAAAAAAAAGGGTTCATACAATAAAACAAGTATTATAGTCAACAGACGAAATAATATCTCCATTAGAATAGATCAAAAAGAGGCATAGTAAAACCCTATACAGCTAACAATGAGAAAGAACAATGTAAAGAGAATTTCGCTATCTGGGTCATGCAGAATATGTGTTTGGGTTGTATTGATTGTAGTTCTAAGTATTAGGAAATATGACAGAAAAAGTGGAGGGTTACTGCACCTAAATAAAGGAAAAAGAAAAGTCAATAGGGTAAGATGAAAGAGTGAAAAAAAGGAGAAAGGAAAGTGAGAAGAGAAAGAGGGGAGAGTGGGGGAGGAGAGGGGAGGGGAGGGAGGGGAATTGCCTCCCAGGGGTGGGAAGGTTTGTGCCCGGCGGAGAAATATATGTAAACCAAGGGAACCATATCTGGGTAAACTTTCCCTGGTTATCTGCTAATGTGAAAGTTTTTAGTTCACCACATACCAAGAAACCCTATTTTTAACTTCCACAAGAAACAAATGACTGTTTTCAGGCTTTGGCAATAATTGTGTCCAGGTGCAGTACACATGCAAACACCACTTAGCATCGCAGACAAGTAAGTCCCCTATTGTAATGCCATGGATCTCCTAATGTTCCCTCAATGCTTGGGCTAAAGGTTCTATTGATAATACAAAGATCAACGGCGATAAAGGGCACCCCTGTCTGGTCCCATTAGAGATGGGGAATTCATCAGAGAGTGATCCATTCGTAAATATTTTAGCAGATGGTGCAGAATATAAGGCTAAGATAGTGTCCAAAATATTGCCCCCAAAACACATGTGTCGAAGAACCGAGAATGCATACGACCAGCTAATCCGGTCAAACGCCTTCTCGGCATCCAATGACAACAACACTTACGGCAATCCACGGGACTCTAAATTATGTAAGATGTTCAATACTCTCCTAGTGTTCTCAAAAGCCAGCCTGCCTACCCTTGACAAATCCCACCTGATCATCTCTCACCAGATCTGGCAATATAGGAGCCAAGTGGTTTGCTAACAATTTAGCATATATCTTTATATCAGAGTTAAGCAATGAAATAGGCCTAAAAGTTCTGAGGTACGTCGGGAGTTTTCCCTGGCTTAGGCAGCATTACTATTAAGGCTGATTGATTTTCTTTCGGAAATGATCCGGTAGCTATTGCTTTTTCAAAGACTGTATGCAGGTGAAGTGGCAAAATAGTGGCAAACATTTTATAATAATCGTATGATGACCCATACGGGCCAGGGGACTTACCCAAAGGCAGTGACGCTATCACCTTAGATATTTCTAGATGGGTAATGGGTGAGTTCAAAGCAGCAATGTCCGCATCGGAGAGCTTTGGGAGAGACAAATTACTTAGGAATAAATTAATATCCTTTTCCGATATCAGAGGAGAGAAGGGATCAGATTGAAAATTGTAAAGCGTGCTATAATAGTCTTTAAATCTATTGGCTATATCTTTGGGGCTATATAATTTCCCTGTATCAGTCACGTTTCTCAAGAAAGGAATTCTAGTTTTCGTGTGTTGCACCTTAAGACGAGAAGCAAAAAGTCTAGTTGCTTTATCATTCTGAGAATAGTATTTAGCTTTTACTTTCCTTAGGTGTTTCTGATATGTATGTAGAAGACAGCCACGAAGTATTAAGTTGCGTTGTGTGTTGTACAGCTTGTTGAGCTTTATTAAGGAGTTCCAATCTCTTAATCTTATCAAGTATATATGAAGTTTGGGCATTTCTGTCTTTTTTGTCCCTATGACCTAATTTGATGAATGTGCCCTTAATAAAGGCTTTGTGAGCATTCCGAAGAATATTAGGGTCTGATACTAAGTCAACATTAGAGTTAAAATATTAATTCAGATCATCCTCAAACAGCTTTTTGTATTTGGAATGTGACATAATATAAGTATTATTCCGCCATAGATAAGAATGGCTCGAATTATGTCTCTCTTCCAATGTTAACGTAATAGCTGCATGATCAGACCAGGTTATAGTTTCAATAGTTGAAGACTGAGATAACATTGGACCTTCCTTATCAACAAGGAACATGTCAATCCTTGAATACGTGCCATGAGCTACCGAGAAGAAGGAATAATCTCTCTCAGTGCTGTGATGTGCTCTCCAGACATCATACAACTCCCTCTGCCACAGTATTTTGTTCAGCGTCCGACTATTTCCTCTGGCAGAGGAGGTTGCATCCATTGAAGAGTCCGCAATTAAATTAAAGTCTCCACACACTATAAGTCTCCCCTGTTGCATTTTGGACACTATCCGCAATACCCTGTGGAAAAAACGAATTTGACCCTTATTTGGAGCATATACGGAGACTATAGTGTATATGACATTATTAATTGAGCAATTTAATATAACAAAACGCCCCTTCAGATCTATTTTCTCCTTAATAGGTTGAAAAGCAAGAGAATTTTTAATCGCAGTCATAACTCCCCTAGATTTAGAAGAATAGTGGGCTTGGTATATGAACGGGAAATTAGGATGTCTCAAGCGGAACGCATCTCTTGACATAACATGCGTTTCCTGGGCGCATATAATGTCACATGATAGGGTTTTAGCCTCTGACCACAAAAAGGAAAGTTTTTGCGGGCTATTCAGAAACTTTAAATTTAAGGACATAAGTTTTAGTACCATTTAACCACAATATATAGTGGGATGTGAAGCTCCGCCATTGTACATCTATATATCTGCATCCTACAGACTGAGTAATGGGCTATAGACAGTAATGCAGTATATCGACTGATAGAGATCTCTAACCAGTGTAGTATACCATAAGTAAAAAGACAGAAACTGAAAAACAGAAATATAACACAAGCAAATAAAACAGCCAATTGTACTCCAAAGAGTATATAGACAAAAAGAGATAGCATATCAGCTACCTAAGATGTGAGGGCAAAGAAACTAGAGTCCCCCGTTTACCGAATCTGGAAGAGCGGGTGGACTAAAGCACCCATGCGGCAATTTATAAACCTCAAAGTTTATCTCGTCTCCGTGCTCCCACAACTTTTCAATCCTCCGATAAACGTTGAGGTGGTGGTTGCTTCATCTGAGTAAGCAATGGAAGCCTCAGATCCCATTGTTTCAACAAATTGAGTCCATCGTCCACATTCTTAATAGCATGGAAGGTATTATTTCGAGTAATAAGCAGACGAACCGGAAATCCCCATTTGTATAGAATTTTATTCTCCCTTAAAATGGTGGTGATAGGAGTAAGTTGACGTCTCAATTGAAGCGTTGCTGCAGATAGATCTGTTTAAAGTGACAACTGATGGTACGGTTCGGGTAGTTGACCAGCTTTACGCGTCACCTCCATTAAATTTTCTTTCACGTGATAAAAATGTATGCGCGCCAGCACATCTCTTGGCCCTTTTTCCGCCCATTTTAGGGCGGGGGATCCTGTGAGCTCTATCAATAGTCATGTCTGACACGGTACATGTCGGTAGCATGGTCTTTATAAACTAATGTAGATATGGTACAAGAGCAAGAGGGGTTATACTTTCAGGTATACCCCTAAATTTTATATTATTTCTTCTCGACCTGTCCTCCATGTCTGCCACTTTAGTACGTAGAAATTGCACTTCAGATTCCATCTCAAAGTGCGCATCTATGAGATCATTATGCGAGTAAGCAAATTCCCCCATCTTGGATTCCACTTTATGGACTCTCTGATCCACTTCCTGAATAGCAGCATGTATAGGGTTAATCATTTGCCCAATATCTGCTTGCATATCCTTCATTATAGAATCAGTTACCGTCTTATCCGACGTGGGCATATCATCAAATAAGTCTGAGGGGTCTGGAGGTTCCAAAGCCATAAGATCATCATCTTTTACCTCAGACGTAGATGCAGTCGAAGTAAGCAGCTGATATTGATGACTCCCGGGCGGGACCCAGGTAAGTACGATCCGTGTTGTGTCCTCGGGAGTCCTGCTCGCATGTTTGGAGAGCCAAAAGCGAATCATTCCCCATCTTCAGAGACGGTCGTGAATGAGGAGAAACAGAGATACTCCGTCTTTGTGGTAGAGCCAGAGAAATGCGTTCCACAGATCTAGGCGGCGGTTCTGAGGCAGGGGATCTAGCTCGCGAGTCTGCATCGATGCCATCTTGTCCGTGCTCCGGAGTGCGGGAAAGATAAAAATCCATCAGTTTCTCCGTTTTTTTCAGTGTCTCCTTCTTTTTAGGCATGTTACTGTATGTAACTTCGAAATCTGGACCACTTATGAGGTTTAAAGCTGTGGAATAGTCGCTTAAATCGAACAACAGGAGCAGGAGCTACTCACTCACACGTCCATCCAGTTCGGCAGACAGGCCACGCCCCCTGACATGGCCTTTAGGGGCTTTCTACGGATCTGGCAGCAGCCTCGATCCTCCATCCTGCTGGTGGTTGACTGTATGAAATGGAAGGCGGATACAAGGAGAAGAGAACCTCCTCAGTTTCTTCCTGGCATAAAGGTCTGGCTGTCCACCAGGAACATTCGACTGAGGGTGCCGTCATGCAAGTTTGCTCCCAGGTTCCTCAGACCCTTCGAGATCCTGCAACGGATCAATCCTGTCGCCTACAAGCTTCGGCTGCCTCCTGCCCTCAGGATCCCCAATTCCTTTCATGTCTCTCTCCTGAAACCGGTGGTCCGGAATCGCTTTACCAAGACTCCTAGCCCTGCGGTTGCCTCCAGCGGTCCTTCAGACACCTTCAAGGTTAAGGAGCTCTTGGACACCAAGAGTGTGAGAGGAAAGACTTTATATTTGGTGGATTGGAGGGGGTTTGGACCTGAAGAGAGGTCCTGGAAGCCAGAGGAGAACCTGAATGCTCCTACTCTTCTGAAGAAGTTTCTCTCTCGCTCTGGTCCCAAGAAGAGGGGGCGTAAGAGGAGGGATACTGTCAGCGCTCGCTTCCACTCACCTCAGCCGGATCCCGTAAGTGGCAGCGCACGCACCGGACTTTAATGAACTATTAGCCCATAAGTCCCTGGACTATAAGAGGGGTTCAGCCCCTTGCTTCTATGCCTGAGCGTTGTTGTCGTATCCTAAGTCTGTCTTGCAAATAATTTTTATGTGCTATAGTGTTGTATTTGTCCATTATTATTTTTTAAGAATATGTACAATGGCTGGGGACCATGGACTAGCAAGAGCTATTTATTATTTATTTACATAGCGGCATCAACTTCCGTAAAACTTCTCATAGAATAATATTGGGGTAACAGATAGTAACAATTACAAAAACAGTGAGGTACGGACAAGTGAAACAATTGTTTCCAACAATGCTTCTCAACCTGTCAGATGGGCCTTTCTGGTGAGGCGCTCCCCATTTGTTGGTGAGGTGTAGTTGGGAAGGCAGTTTTGACAGAGGCATTCCTGTGACTGTACCAATCTCTGGTTTAGCAACATTGCTTGCTCATTTTTTGCTTATTTTAATATTCTACTGGGTTTAGAAAACAGTATCATCATGTTCTGGCTGACCACAGTAAAAAAAAGATTGAGAAGCTGTGGTTTACAAGATATACTAGGTAAGAGCTCTTTCCATACAACTTACAATCTATAAAGAATAGGACATAAATACAAGAGGCAAGGGCGTAGCTAGTGGAGGCAGGCGGGGCATGTGCCCCGGGCGCAACTGGGAGAGACAGTAGGGGGGTGCGGGCCTGGTGCAGGTACAATTGACTGCTCCTCCTGGAGCGGAATCCCCCTTGGCATCACTATTCATATATGGACAGTTACGTCAGAGGCTCCTCCTCCAGGAGAGGAATCATACCTCCCAACCGTCCCGGGCGGCCAGTCCCGCAGTCAACTGTATCTGCGTCCTCAGGACGCAGATACAGTTGAACCTAATGCTGAAGCAAGGAACAGTAAGCTCCCTGCTTCAGCATTAGTTTATAGTGGAGGAACAGATGGAGCTCCTCCACTCGCCGAGGACTCCCCGGGCACAGCGCTACTTAGAGTGCTGTGCCAGGGGAAGCCATTGACGTCACTATCCATATATGGACAGTGACGTCAGTGGCTCCTCTGAAGCGGAATCCCCGTTGCCGACGCTATGGCAGGGGATTCCGCTCCAGGAGTAGCCCCTGACGTTACTGTTCATATATGGATAGTGATGTCAGTGGCTTCTCTGAAGTGGAATCCCCGTTGCTGAAGCTATGGCAGTGGATTCTGCTCCAGGACAGTAACGTCAAGGGTTACTCCTGGAGCAGAATCCCCTGCCATAACGTTGGCAACGGGGATTCCGTTTCAGAGGAGCCACTGATGTTACTGTGCATATATGGACAGTGATGTCAGTGGCTTCCCTGAAGCGGAATCCCTGTTGCCGACACTATGGCAGGGGATTCCAATCAAGGAGTAGTCCCTGACGTTACTCTCCATATATGGAAAGTGACGTCACTCTCCATATATGGACAGTAGCATCTAGGAGCGGAATCCCCAGCCTATACTCTGGCTGGGGATTCCGCTCCTAGAGGGAGTCCCAATGGCGCTTTCTACAGGGGGAGGGGGTAGCGCTATCTACAGGGACTGTGGTGCTATCTTCAAGGGGGTGTGGCACTATCTACATGGGCACTGTGGCACTATATAGGGGCACTATCTACAGGGGACACTGGCGCTATCTACATGGGTACTGTGGGCACTATCTACATGGACACTGTGGCATTATCTATGTGGGCACTGGCACCAGGGGCATCTAAGGAAGCATTATACTGTATGGGGAAGTTATGGGGGCATTTTACTGTATGGGGCATCTAAGGCGGCATTATGCTGTATGGGGCAGCTATGGGAGCATTATACTATATGGGGCATTATACTGTATGGGGCAGCTGTGGGGGCATTCTACTTTATGGGGGCAGCTATAGGGCACTATGCTGTATGGGGCAGCTTTGGGGGCATTAAGCTGTATGGGGCAACTATGGGGCATTATACTGTATGGGGCAGCTATGGGAGGATTATACTGTATGGGGGAATTATAGGGGCATTATGCTGTTTGGGGCAGCTATAGGGACATTATGCTGTATGGGAGCAGCTATAGGGTCATTATGCTATATGGGGGAGTTTGATTGGGCATTATAATGCCTGGGGGCATCTGTGTGGGCATTATACTGCACGGGGGCATCTTTGGCCATTATACTGCATGGGGGAATCTATGTGGGCATTATAAGGTATGGGGGCATCTGTGTGGGCATTATACTGTATGGGGGCATCTGTGTGGGCTTTATACTGTATGGGTGCATATATGGGGGCATTATACTGTATGGTGGCAGCTATGGGGTCATTATACTGTATGGTAGCAGCTTTAGGGCATTATACTGTGTGAAGGCAGCTAGAGGGCATTATACTGTGTTGCTATGCGTGCCGCATCGGTTGTCCCTTTTTGTGATACTTGAAAGTTGGGAGGTATGGAGGAATCCCCAACCAAAGCGTTGATGACGCTCTTCCCGGGGATGCCACTCCTGGAGAAGCCCCTGACGTCACTATTCATATATGGACATCAGAGGCTCCTCTAGGGAGACCCAATGGCGCTATATACAGGGAGGAGGGGGTGTAGTGCTATCTACAGGAGGGTGTGTGTGGCATTATTTACAGGGGGGTGTGTGGCACTATTTACAGGCGGCTGTGTGGCACTATCTATAAGGGGGTGTGTGTGGCACTATTCCCAAGCGGTCCTTTGTGGCACTATCTACAGGGGGGCTGTGTGGCACTATCTAAAAGAGGGGGATGTGGCACTATCTACAATATAGGGGCGACTATCTACAAGGGGGGATGTGACACTAGCTACAAGGGGGTGTGTGTGGCACTATCTACAAGGGGTGTATTTGTGGCACCATCTACAGGGGGTTGTGGCACTATCTGCAGGAAGGCTGTGTGGCACTATCTACAAGAGGAGGTGTGTGGCACTAACTACAGGGGGGTTGTGTGGCACTATCTACAAGAGGAGGTTGTTCATTATGTCACCATATAGTTTCATTAGCCTCAGTTATACAATCTATTTTAGTGTGGCACTGACCTCTATATTTTATTTTTATTTATTGTTATGTTAACTCCATTATATAACTATATTGCTTGTAAAATGTACAAATGGTTTTATGCTCGAGTTACATAAAAAGAAAAGATGAAAAAAAATTACATCTCATTGATTGGTATAGAAAGCAAACATGGCGAGGGGGAAGGAGATGTCGGGAAAGAGGTTCGGGGGGGCGCCATACTGAATCTTTGCCCCGGGTGCTGGAGAACCTGCCTACGCCTGCAAGAGGTCAGGGAATGAAGTAAGCAGCTCTAGACATGTCAGGTGGAGATAGTGTTAAAATATGGATTATGTGCTTGTCGGTAGAAGTTCTCAGCAAAGGTTTGAAGGTTTGTAGGGTTAAAAAATGTTAAATGGAATGAGGGAGGGTGTTTCATCAAATAGGGAAGCACAAGAGAGGTCTTATATGTGCTAGTGTGATGACTCAATAAAGTAGTAGAGAGGAGGGTTTTTATTGGCAGAGTGAAGGTTACAGTTTCAGTTTAATGTGGTGGTCACTTTACTAGGGGGAGAAGTACAAATAAAATAATGTAGTTATAGATAGTATTGCTTCCCTGACTCTCTGTGTGGTGAGCCGACACAAAGAAGAGATGGAATCACCATATAATCCATCCAGAATATTATTCCAGGTCCAATAGAGGAACACTATGTGTGGTGAGTCCTTCTGCAGCGTCTCTCATTAATTGATACACCAGTAGACTACATCATGTAGTTCACTTAATTATATAATTCACTAACTATGGACTATAAATAATGTAATACTTAAATGGTCACTAATTTTCAACAAGCTTTGCCTAAATCAATAGTACAAATGAATATAAGAAACTTTGTAATATAACTTATTAGAGAAAAATGCCTCTTTCTCTACTTGTCAGGCCCCCCCTCCTAACTGTTCACTCTCAGAATTTACTGCTAAATCTGTCTCCTATAGATGGACTATCAACTCACTTAAGGATTAGTTTACAGTTGCTCATAGAAGTCTCTGGAGATGGAAGGGGAAGGAGGGAGCAGAATGAAAGGTAGGCAGAAAGAGACATGGAGACACTGCTACAGCTTCTAATAAGTGTTTTATCTCTCCCCAGTGCTGGATTAACAGCTACACTGCTTATTACTGCTGTATAATGTTCTCCATGTTGTTGCTACTTCATATATGTGATAGAGAAAGTAGGGCAGTGTGCAGCGTATGGGAGACATGATAGCAGTTAGGCTCCACCTACTAGCTCAGGCAAAACTGAGAATTAAATATAGAATGTGCAGAGGGGAAAACTGCAAAAAAAAAATACAGGATACAAGTCATATGATAGACAGATATAGTGTTATTTCTCATACACACACAAACACACACACACACACACACACACACACACACACACACACACATATGACAGCTTATTCATAAAAGTCACCTAAAAGGTTAGGTACGCTTTAAGACTTATCACTTTCGAAAATGTATGTACTAGGGACCCCTGAGGACACTGTATAACAGTGAAACATGTCTCTTTCAAACCACATGTAATATCTGCAGTATTTGAAAACATGGGCTGTGAGAATAATACTTCTCGGGAGATGTGGAGCTCAGCTCCTCAGTGGTTTATTTCTATAATTTAATTAATGGTGGCAATATTCATTGTTATATCTAACCAACCGTATTTAATGCACAAAATCATCAGTTGAATTAACAAGTATGAAGCTATATTTCTCTCCACATGCACACATACAAATTCATGTATACACACTTGGTAGACACAGTGAGTGCCCTAATAATAAAGTAATGTCATCAGCCAATAATGAATGTAAATAATGCTGCCATACTGTAGACATAACTAATTACACCATACAATTCACATATATAATACTGTCATACGGTGCCAATAAATAAATAATGCCACTATACAGTGCACATATAACATATCCGTATGACAACAGCCAAAGTACTTTTATCAATAGCACCATCATAGACAAGAGAATGCCTCCTACAAACATTAATGCCAGTAGAGTGTAACGGTATTAAATGTGGTGGCCTAGGTAAGTTAAAGGGGCTTGAAAATTAATGGCCTATCCTCATGATAGGCTATCAATACCTGATCAGTGAGGGTCTAACTCTCGTCACCCCTGCCGATCAGCTTTTAGGACTGGAAAACCCCTATAAAGTGTCACTATCATTTTGTGTTATTTATTTAAATAAGTCTAAAATTCTATGCTGATTAATACATCTTGATTGAAGTTTGAGCTCCTTTTGGCTGACATAGAGCCCCAATATTCTTCCCTTTATACATCTATAAAGTTAAATGATAAAATTCCAGCTGCCTAGAACCAACACCAGGGAGAGCCCACAGCGTTTAGATTTATAAATCTTGCTCTACAGCAAACATGCAGATCTTTACCCCTTAGTGACCAGCCTAATTTAAACATTGATGACCAAGCTATTTTTTAAGTTTTTCCATCATCACATTCCAAGAGCTATAACTTTTATATTTTTGCGTCAACATAGCTGTATAAGGATTTTTTTTGGCGGGACGAGTTGTATTTTTTAATAGCACCATTTTCGGGTACATATAATTTATTGGTTAACTTTTATTAACTTTTTTTGTTATGTGAATTTAATGATGTGAAGGTCCTAGGAGGTTCTGTTCTTCATCAAAATGCAACTAGAAGTTATTAAATGAAATGTAAATATACATTCCTTAGCCTTGGGATCAATCAAAGAACAATCTTAATGAATAGAACATGAATTGTTTATTTTGTTCAACTGGAGGTGTAACTAGATGTAACATAATACACAATAATGAGAACAATAGTTTGTCTCTATTACGTCCCAAGTTTCATCATGATATCCGAACAACACAAATGTCTGAGGCTAATTATATAGCTAACTCACTGTCAAGATGCAATAGGTTAATATTACATTTTATTGTTGCACATATATTTATTGTAGGCATATGTCTTAATATCAACTTTGTATCTTTGTTTTGTCCTCCGTTGCGATCCTCATATACAACATCAACAAACCTGGAGAACTGACCTCCCCAGATAAGTTCTTACATTTACCTGTTTATTAAATTGTCTACCCGTTTGGCTGGTGACAATTATTAACCTTCTCTTCATTGATCTTCTCTTTTTTGACTGGCAGGGATTAAAGAGTTAACCTGTGGAGCATGGCAATATCATAGGCAATGTCATTTCAGCTTATAAAGACTCAGAACACCTAACAGATATGTTGATTTATTATGTCACACACGCTTTTGCGTTACATAGCATATTAGCCATGTACCAGCTTTTTGCAGTCACCTTTAGTGGGAATGGAATAAATTCAGACAAAACATGGGTACTAGAAAATAAGACCGTTTTCAAACAACAACATAATTGTGGAGTTAGAAAGACTTTTGTTCTCATAGTGTAAAATATTGTATTTTCCAGTTAGTGGCTTGGAAACCACATGTGCCACATAGATCCACAAGGGATGTTGTGCAGTTGTAGTAATGCTTTAAGGGTCAAAACTATATGACTGACAGTTCAATATTAGGGTAAAAGCCATATCATATGGTGACATCTATAATAAACTTTTTATTTGTGACCTGACCCTTGACGAAATCTGACGTATATATACAGTTCTGTTAACAGGTACTTCACGGAATCTACAGTATAAGTTCTGCTCTTGGATTGCGCGGGCTCAGAAGTTGAGCCTATGCCATCCACAGTGAGTGTCTGCTGTATATTACAGCTGACAGTGCTGCAATGGCTGGGCTCTGAGAACTCAAATCCTGACTGTTTAACCCCTTATATGCCATAGTCTATAGCGACCACAGCGGCAAAGTGGTTAGACAGACCTAGGGGGTCTCTCTCTGTTACCACAGTGCGATCGCTGGCCCCCAGGGCTGCTATCCTTGTACACCTATTAAACCCTGTCAGAGGTAGGGCTTAATACAGCGGTCCCCAACATTTTGTAACCAAGGATCAGTTTCATGCAAGAAGGACCGGCGTGGTGTTTGGGGTTTAGGGTCAGTTCACACGTTGCGTAAATACTGTTGATTTCCCGCAACGTAATTAGTTGCGGAAAATCCGCAACATAATACAGTATCAGCAAAGTGGATGAAATCTCATCCACACACTGTGTAAATAGTGAGTGGAAAAATCGCTCAGAAATTGATATGTGGTGCAGAGTTTTATTCCGCAGCATGTCAATTGTATTTGTGTAAACGCTGCTTATTTGTTGCAGGTTTTCCCCATTGAATTTAATGGGGAGGTATAACCCACAACAAATAGCAGTTGTTGCGTTTATTGTGGCGGAATCACAGTCAGAAAAAAAAAAATGTTATACTCAGAAGTCTGTTTCTTCCTCCAGGTCGGCCTCCTGGGATGACGATTCACCTCATGTGACCGCTGCAGCCGATCACAGGTTGTAGCGGCAGTCACATGGGATGAAACATCATCTCAGGAGGCCGGACTGGATGAAGTCAGAGGGCCGGCCTCCTGGGATGACTTTTCATCCCATGTAACCGCCGCTGCAGCCAATTACAGGCTGCAGAGGTCTCCTGGGATAAAACGTCATCCCAGGAGGCCGTCCTGCTAGCAGGCCAGCGGAATGCTCAGCAGTTTTCCGCAACGGACATTCCGGGCGATAAACTGCACCACAATTCGGTACCAAATGATCCACGGCCCGGTTTTGGTCCGTGTCCCGGTGGTTGGGGATCACTGGCTTAATAGGATGCTAGTCAGCGTTAGGCCCTGTTCATATTACATTTATGAGGTATGTTTAGCGCGTACGGCAGGAAAGCTCTTAACAACATACATGCTAAATAGGCTCTTTGTCTCTGTCGAGCTGGTATACATACCATAAAAAAATTAGTAAATAGTGTAGAAAACTGAATGGAATCCAGTAAAAAAACAAAAACGTATAACCGCGTAGCATTTATATATATATATATATATATATATATATATATATTTTTAACATGGGAGCTTAGGCCACTTTATTCGTCTGGAGTTTTTCCTGGTGTATACCGTAAATGTATGGCAAAAAATGTGAAAGCAATGGGCCTTTTGCAGACAGGCATAATACACTGTTAGGGCATGACCACACATGGCGGAATTCCTCCGCAACTGTCCGCATCAATGCCGCACAGAATCTGCGTTGCAGATTCTGCAGCGGATCTGCACAAAATGTGCAGAAAATTGATGCGGACTGGCCGCTGCGGACTGCAGGAAAAGTGCTTCTCTTCTCCCTATTCAGTGCAGGATAGAGAGAAGGGACAGCACTTTCCCTAGTGAAAGTCAAAGAAATTCATACTTACCGCCCGTTGTCTTGGTGACGCGTCCCTCTTTCGGCATCCGGCCCGACCTCCCTGGATGACGCTCCAGTCCATGTGACCGCTGCAGCCTGTGCTTGGCCTGTGATTGGCTGCAGCCGTCACTTACACTGAAACGTCATCCTGGGAGGCCGGACTGGAGACAGACGCAGGGAGTTCTCGGTAAGTATGAACTTATATTTTTTTTTACAGATACATGTATATTGAGATCGGTAGTCACTGTCCCGGGTGCAGAAACAGTTACTGCCGATCGCGTAACTCTTTCAGCACCCTGGACAGTGACTATTTACAGACGTCTCCTAGCAACGCTCCCGTCATTACGGGAGCCCCATTGACTTCCTCAGTCTGGCTGTAGACCTAGAAATACATAGGTCCAGCCAGAATGAAGAAATGTCATGGTAGTAAAAACAATACGCTCCGCAGCACACATAAGATCTGCGGACTTCATTGCGGAATTTTGACTCTCCATTGAAGTCAATGGAGAAATTCCGCCATGAGTCCGCAACCAGTCCGCCACTGCTCCGCAACAGACAGAGCATGCTGCGGACACCAAATTCCGCTCCGCAGCCTATGCTCCGCAGCGGAATTGTACGCATCGTGTAAACGAACACTGCTAAATTAAAGTGAAAGTCAATAGAGAAACGGCTCCGCTGCGGATTAACGCTGCGGAGTGTCCGCAGCGGAATTTAAGTGAAATTCCGCCATGTGTGAACCCGCCCTAATACTGAAGTATTGCAGTGTATTATTAGTGATAAAGCAATTGCATAGTAAATTTCCCTAGTGGAACTAAAATAAATAAATACGAAAAAAGTTAAATGAAATGTTTAAAAATATCTAAAAAAAAAATTGTTTTTTTTTTCCAAATAAAAAAATGCTTAATGATTCAAAAAAGGGAAAAAAAGCACACATAATTATCCCTATTAGAACTATAAAATTATCATGTTATTCAACCTGCAGGGTGAACGTTATAAATAGAAAATCGCCAAGATTGCTGTTTTTTGTTCATCCCACCTCCCAGAAAATGGAATAAAAAGTAGTCAAAAAAATGAAAACGTCAACTCATCCCGCAAAAAAGTAACCCTCACACAGCTTGGTCAATACAAAAATAAAAAGTTATGACTCCAAGAATATGGTGAGACAAAAACAAATGATATTTTTTTTAAGGGTTTTTATTGTGCAAAAATAATAAAATATAAACAAAAAACTATATACATTTGGTATTACTGTAATTTAAAATGAATAAATTTAACATGTCATTTAGGGGGGATTCACACGAGCGTGTATTCGGTCCGTGCGGGCCGCGTGGTTTTCACGCGGCACGCATGGACCAATACAAGTCTATGGGGCAGTACAGACATTCCGTGCTTTTTGCGCAGCGTTTGTCTACTGCGCAAAAAGCGTGACAGGTTCAATAACTCTGCGTATTTCGCGCATCACGCACCCATTGAAGTCAATTGGTGCGTGAAAATCACGCGCACCACACGGAAGCACTTCCGTGGGACGAGCGTGATTCGCGCAACAGCAGTGAAAAGGATGAATGAAAACAGAAAAGCACCACATGCTTTTCTGTTTCTGAACATCCAAACGGAGTGTCTTTGCGATGAGCGAAGCCGGACAAGCGTACCGAACTTCACCGGGTTCGGCCAAACTCGTTTTGGCCGAACCCGGCAAAAAAATTATCGGTACGCGACGTCAGGAGATAGTCACTGTCCATGGTGCTGAAAGAGTTAAACTGTTTCAGCACCATGGACCGTGACTTCCGATCCCAATATACATGAACCTGTAGAAAAAAAAACGAAGTTCTGACTTGCCACTAACTCCCGGCTTCTTCCTCCAGTCTGACCTCCCGGGATGACAATTAAGTCCAAGTGACAGCTCCAGCCAATCACAGGCCAAGCACAGGCTGCAGCGGTCACATGGACTGGCGCGTCATCCAGGGAGGTGGGGCCCGATGTCAAGAGAGGCGCGTCACCAAGGACGCGTCACCAAGGCAACGGCCGGGAAGTTCTCGGTAAGTACGAACTTTTTCTTTTTTTTCTACAGGTTTTGCGATATTGTGTTCGGCATTCACTGTCGAGGGTGCTGAAAGAGTTAGCTCTTTCAGCACCTTGGACAGTGACGGCCGTCGACTAGCCTCATCTCTATGATGGCGGCTGCGCGAAAATCACGCATCCGCGCATCAGACACGGATGACACACGCAGCTGTCAAATTGTTTTTGCGCGCGCAAAACGCCGCGTTGTTTGCGCGCGCAAAAACGCACCGCTCGTGTGAATCTGCCCTTATACTGCACAAAGAACACCAAAAAAAAAATAATATATATAATAAGTAGTTTTTCAATACATTCTATGTATATTGTTTACCTGGCACAGCTGTGTACATTTGATAGTGGCTGTGCCTGGCAGGGCCAGCCTTAGGTTGGATGGTGCCCTGTGCAGGACTCTCTATTGCACATATTAAACACATATATAGACATGCACATACTCGATCATATATATTGCACATACATAAAGTCAGATATTTAGACAAACAGGCAAATATACTTAGACACATACTGGAATATATACATGCATAGAGGTAAATATATAGACATACACGCACGCACGCACACACACACACACACACACACACACACACATACACACACCTGCACATAAATACACAGACAGGAACACATATAAATACATAAAAGGCACAAAGACATTCACATACCTACCCATATATACACAGCAGATAATGTATTAGATGATACCAGCAGTCCTATGTAATACCACAGATAACACAGTGATAACTCTCTGAGTACAGATAATGTAGTAGATGTTATCTGCAGTCCTATGTAACACCACAGATAACACAGTGATAACTCTCTGATTACTGTCACGGTGTGGGGTGTGGATGTCACGATGCGGGGTGTGGACCCACTGGGCCGTACCGCGTAGCGGGGATGGCAGCTGGCCAAACCGGAAGGTACACAGTTCAATGGTTCAGCGAGAGTACCTGAGGCAATCATAGGCAGTGGCGAGGCGGACACGTCCAGAACCAGGCGGTGGGAAGTAGTTCGGTGAGGCGTAGCAGGGTAGCGTAGACTGTAGCACAGCACGGCAGGTAGCACAGCACGGCAATAGCAGGATACGGGATACGGAATACAGGAGCAAGGCACACTGGGAGGCTGGAAGACACTGGGAGACCATAAGCAAGACGAACAACGGAAAACTAACAACGCTCTGGCAAAGGGCAAGAGGGCAGAGCCCTTTTTATAGCCCAGGGCATCCTGGGCCAGATTACAGGTTTTTACAAAAACGTGCGCACTGGCCCTTTAAGGCCGTGCACGCGCGGGCGCGCGCACCCGCCGGAGACACTCGGAATCCGGAAGAGAGTGCCGGCGCCTGACTGGGGGACGTCGCTGCAGGCAGGTAAGCTGTCCATGGCCACGGCCGTCGGGGTTAACGACCGATCGACGGGCCGTGGCCATAGACGTTACAGTATCCCCCCTCTTACGCCCCCTCTTTTTGGGACCAGAGCGAGAGAGAAACTTCCTCACAAGAACAGGGGCATCGATGTTCTCCTCTGGCTCCCAAGACCTCTCTTCTGGGCCGAACCCCCTCCAGTCCACCAAATAAAATGTCCTTCCTCCCACCTTCTTGGTAGCCAGAATCTCCTTTACCTCGAAAGTCCCAGATGGGCCAGCAGGAACCACTGTGGGACTAGGAGTCCTGGAGTAGCGGTTCAGGACCACCGGTTTTAGCAGGGAGACGTGAAAGGAGTTACGAATCCTGAGAGTGGGGGGGAGCCGCAGCTTGTAGGATACCGGGTTAATTTGTAGCATGACTTCAAAGGGACCAAGGAACCTCGGGGCAAATTTGCATGACGGCACCTTCAGCCAGATATTCCTAGAGGACAGCCAGACTTTAGTCCCTGGAAGGAATTGCGAAGGCGCCCGTCTTCTTGTGTTTGCCTTTCTCTTCATGCGGTCCACCGCCAAGAGGATAGAAGATCGGGTCTGTTGCCATATCTGTAGAAAGTCCCTGAAGGTGGAGTCAGCTGCAGGCACCTGGGACATTGTAGAAACAGGAAGAGGTATACGAGGATGTTGGCCGTAGACGATGAAAAATGGACTGGATGTGGTCGACTCACTGGTGTGGTTGTTATAGGAGAACTCTGCCAACGGGAGCAACTGCACCCAATCATCATGGCGCCTGGACACAAAGTGACGTAGGTAGTTCTCCATAATCTGGTTAACTCTCTCGACTTGCCCGTTGGACTGGGGATGATAGGCCGAAGAGAAGTCCAATTTCACACCAAGGAGCCCGCAGAGTGCTCTCCAAAACTTCGAGGTAAACTGGACACCCCTGTCCGAGACAATATGCAGGGGAAATCCGTGCAGACGGAAGATGTGCTGTATGAAGAGGTCAGCCAACCGCGTAGCAGAAGGGAGAGCGGTCAACGGGATGAAGTGAGCCATCTTGGAAAATCGATCCACCACCACCCAGATCACACTGCAACTCGCAGAAGTGGGAAGATCCGTGACGAAATCCATAGCGACATGTTGCCACGGGGCAACGGGCACAGGCAGTGGTTGGAGCAAGCCCGCAGGTCTGGAGTGAGCAACTTTATTTGCTGCACAGACTGTGCACGAGGAGACAAAGTCCATGACATCTTTGGGCAGCGTGGGCCACCAGAACTGACGGGTGATTAAATCTTGGGTCTTACGAGCACCCGCGTGACCTGCCAGCTTAGAGTTGTGACCCCAGCGAAGAATTCTTCCTCGGTCAGCCAGACGCACAAAAGTCCTACCCGGAGGAATGTCTCTGACTTGCAGGGGATTCAAAGAGAAGATACAGGATGGGTCAATGATATTCTGAGGAGATTCCATGGCGTCCTCGCTTTCGAAAGATCTAGACAAGGCATCGGCCCTCACATTCTTGTCGGCGGGACGGTAGTGGAGTTCGAACCGGAACCGAGCAAAGAACAACGACCACCTGGCTTGACGAGGATTCAACCGCTGGGCCGTCTGTATGTAAGTCAAATTCTTGTTATCCGTGAAGATCAGGATAGGGTGAACCATGCCTTCCAGTAGGTGTCTCCACTCCTGCAGAGCCAGTTTGATGGCCAGTAACTCCCGGTCCCTCAATCGAGTAGTTACGCTCTGCGGGAGAAAACAGCTTGGAATAGTAACCACATACCACGGCCTTGCCTTTCGGTCTTTTCTGGAACAACAGTGCACCAGCACTCACTGAGGAGGCGTCCACCTCTAACGAAAACTGTAAGGACACGTCCGGATGGTGCAGAATGGAGGCAGATGTGAAGGCTTTCTTTAAGGATTCAAATGCGGTTTCAGCCTCCGGGGTCCACAACTTGGCATTCATACCTTTCTTAGTGAGGGTGGAGATAGGTGCTGTCAAAGATGAGAAGTTGGGGATGAAGAGTCGGTAGAAGTTGGCGAATCCTAGAAAGCGTTGGATGGCCCTTAAGCCGTGGGGGCGTGGCCACTCCAGGACGGCCTTTACCTTCTGGGGATCCATCTTGAGACCCTGATCTGAGATAATATAGCCCAGGAAGGATAGAGACTTCTTCTCGAACACACACTTCTCCAATTTGGCATAAAGACGATTCTCTCTTAGACGGAGCAACACCTGGCGGACATGACTTCGATGAGTTACTGGGTCTGGGGAAAAAATCAGAATGTCATCGAGATACACCACAACACAAACATACAGGAGATCACGAAAAATGTCATTGACAAATTCTTGGAATACTGCGGGAGCGTTACACAGGCCGAAGGGCATGACTAAGTATTCGTAATGCCCATCACGAGTATTAAAGGCAGTCTTCCACTCATCACCTCGACGAATCCGGATCAGATTATAGGCCCCCCGCAGGTCCAGTTTCGAAAAATGTTTTGCCCCCCGTATGCGATCAAACAGTTCCGAAATTAAAGGCAGAGGATACCTGTTCTTCACCGTGATCTGTTTTAGGCCTCGGTAGTTGATACAAGGTCGTAATGATCCATCTTTATTTTTAACAAAGATGAACCCTGCTCCGGCCGGGGATGAAGATTTACGAATGAAACCCCTCTCCAGGTTCTCCTTGATGTAAGCCGACATGGACTGGGTCTCTGGCAAGGAGAGAGGATACACTCTACCACGAGGAGGAGACGATTCCGGAACCAGGTCGATTGGGCAGTCATATGCCCGGTGTGGCGGCAAGGTCTCAGCCTCCTTTTTATTGAAGACATCGCCGAACATAGAGAAACAGAGGGACAAACCTGCCAACGACTGAAGAGGAGCGGGCTGTGGCGACTGGATGTGACTCAGACAGCGGTCAAGACACTTCGGGCCCCACTGGAGAACCTCTCCAGAGTTCCAATCCAGGACGGGGGCGTGCAGACGAAGCCAAGGCAACCCCAACAGCACGGCGTTGACGGCCTTGGATAGGATGAACAGAGAGATGATCTCGGCATGAAGGGCTCCCACTTGGAGTTTCAACGGCTTGGTTATGGACACAACTGGGTCTGGTAATGGCAGTCCATCCACCGAGGCAACGATCAACGGCCTTTCAAGCGGGATAGTGGGCAACTGTAGGAGATCCACAAGATCCTGGCAGATGAAGTTGGCTGCAGAGCCGGAGTCCAGATATGCGGAGACATGATGAGACCTCTCGCCAGCAATAATGGTTACAGGAATAAATAGTTTGGAGGAGAGTTCTTGCTTTAATGTGTTGACGCCCAGGGTTGTCTCTCCAACCAAGCCTAGGCGCTGGGGTTTTTTGGCTTGTGAGGACACAGACGCACGACGTGGCCAGCGAGGCCGCAATATAAGCACAGTCCAGAGGTGCGCCTGCGCTGTTTCTCCTGGACCGATAATTTCAGTCGGTCAACTTGCATCGGAACCTCAGGCAAAGCGATAGAAGCAGGCAAGAGGGGTTGCTGAAAGTTGGGCGCCAGTCTAGGACGCCGACGCTCCTGACGAACTTCATGGGATCTCTCCCTCAGCCTTATGTCAACCCGAGTGGCAAGCAGAATCAAGTCGTCCAACGCGGGAGGCAGGTCTCGAGCAGCCAGTTCGTCCTTGATCTCGGGCGACAGACCATGCCAATAGGATGCTACAAATGCCTCGTTGTTCCAGGATGGCTCTCCTGCCAGAGTCCGGAACTGAATAGTATACTCGCCCACGGAGTTGTCCTCTTGGCGAAGGTTGAAGATGGCGGTGGCGGCTGATGAGACTCGTCCTGGTTCCTCAAAAACGGTTCGGAAAATTCGTGCAAACTCCTGGAAGTCTCGGGTCTCGGGTCCCTGACGTTCCCAGATAGGGTTAGCCCATGCCACGGCCTTGCCAGTCAGGAGGGAGATGATAAATGCGATCTTGGCTCCATCTGACGGAAATGCCCGAGAGTGCAGGGTAAAATGAATGTGGCATTGGTTCAGGAACCCCCGACAAGCATTGGCATCTCCATCGAACCGAGAAGGCAATGGCAGCGAGAACCGAGGGTCCGTACAGGAACTGCCAGGAGGAGCAACAGGAGGGTCGGCTTGAGGAACTTGCACAGAAGCAGGAATGGAGGCAACTAGCGTCCCTAGCTGCTGCGCCATAGAGTCCACGGCCACGAGGAGCTGGTCCTGCCTAGCTCGGAGATCCAGCAGATCCGCCTGCATGGCTTGGGAGAGTGACAAGCCCTTGAATTGGCCAGCGGGGTCCATGGCCAGAGCGTACTGTCACGGTGCGGGGTGTGGATGTCACGATGCGGGGTGTGGACCCACTGGGCCGTACCGCGTAGCGGGGATGGCAGCTGGCCAAACCGGAAGGTACACAGTTCAATGGTTCAGCGAGAGTACCTGAGGCAATTGTAGGCAGTGGCGAGGCGGACACGTCCAGAACCAGGCGGTGGGAAGTCGTTCGGTGAGGCGTAGCAGGGTAGCGTAGACTGTAGCACAGCACGGCAGGTAGCACAGCACGGCAATAGCACTAGGTAGCACGGAAACAGGATACGGGATACGGAATACAGGAGCAAGGTACACTGGGAGGCTGGAAGACACTGGAAGACCATAAGCAAGACGAACAATGGAAATCTAACAACGCTCTGGCAAAGGGCAAGAGGGCAGAGCCCTTTTTATAGCCCAGGGCATCCTGGGCCAGATTACAGTTTTTTACAAAAACGCGCGCACTGGCCCTTTAAGGCCGTGCACGCGCGGGCGCGCGCACCCGCCGGAGACACTCAGAATCCGGAAGAGAGTGCCGGCGCCTGACTGGGGGACGACGCTGCAGGCAGGTAAGCTGTCCATGGCCACGGCCGTCGGGGTTAACGACCGATCGACGGGCCGTGGCCATAGACGCTACAATTACAGATCATGTACTAGATGTTACCTGCAGCCCTATGTAACACCACAGATAACACAGTGATAACTCTCTGAGTACAGATAATGTAGTAGATGTTATCTGCAGTCCTATGTAACACCACAGATAACACAGTGATAACTCTCTGAGTACAGATAATGTAGTAGATGATACCTGCAGTTCTATGTAACACGACAGATAACACACTCTGATAAACTGGAGATACACTTTAAAAAGATTATCTCCATGAATTAATTGCCATGAATAGGTTAAAGTTTTATAGATTACCATATCTGAAAATGTGGTGTTTCCTTTAAGGGGCAGCATAGTATATTGTGGGCAGCATAGTATATAGGGGCAGCATAGTATATAAGGGGCAGCATAGTATATGAGGGGCAGCACAGTATATAGGGGAGAGCATAGTATATAGGGGCAGCACAGATATCTTCATTTTATCTGTTCTACTTTAATATTGAACACACACTTACAAAAAGACATTAACACATGCAGACACATATATAGACACACACACACACACACACACACACACACACACACACACACACAGAGACACATACAAACAAACAAACAAACAAACAAACAAACACAGAGACTTATATAGAGACAAAATATACACACAAAGACATATAGTCACACAGACACTTACCATATTTCCTTGCTGACAGGCTCACAGGCTTCTTGCAGGATGGGCTGTGGGCGGAGCTTCCTCCTCTTCTCTTGTGCTCTTATTTACACACACAGAGTAAACAAGAGCAGTGGACAGAGCAGAGGCAGAGCCCAGTGGCGCCCCCTACATGCTGGGAGGGTGCAACGCCCTGTGAACACAGGTCCCACACCCCTAAGCCGGCCCTGGTGCCCGGTACTGCAGGTCAGTCCCCTTCACTGAAGCTTGAGCTGTGTGACTCCCTTTAATCAGTTGATCATGAGGTTGCCCAGAGTTGGACCCCCAACGATCTAATATTGATGACCTATCCTGTGGATAGGTCTTCAATATAAAAGTAGCAAAAAAAAAAAAACCCTTTCATATTCTTTGTGGCTAAATCCCATCTGTCATACTATATATGAAAGTAACTCTCTACCTACAGAAGGTTGAGGACTTCTGACATCTCTTGCCATCAATATGTAATTGCCGCTGCTCGCTTCCGCCATATTTTTGCCTCTCCACGGCGTCTTCTGGCTCCTAGCAGACAAGAGGTGCAAAATTCCTCCTCAGTTCCATCCTGGAGACAATGTGTGGCTGTCCTCCAAAACATATTTGTTTAAAGACTTCCTGTTTCAAATTGGCTCCTTGATTATTGGGTCCCTATGTTGTCTTGGAGCAGATTAACCCTGTTTCCTTCAAGCTCTGTCTATGTCAGCCTCTACGAATTCCCGATTCCCTTCATGTGTCTTGCTTCAAACCTCTGGTTTTTAATCGTTTCTCCAAGAAGCTTTCATGTCTACCAACATACTCTGCTGGTCCAGGTGCTGAATTTGAGGTCAACAAGATCATTGACGCTAAGAGTTCCAGAGGAAAACTCTTCTTCCTAATTGATTGGAAAAACCTTTGTCCTGAGAAGAGATCCTGGGAAACTGAGGAAAACATTTATACTTCTGCGCTCATTAAGAAATTTTATTTTCAATTCCCTCACAAGCTTAAAAATAGTAGGGTTTTGTAATGACCGCTGCTCGTTCTGCCATCGTGTTCTTACCTATCTATCCACAGCATTTTCTAGCTGGTGCTGCTGCCTCTAATGGAAATTCCGTCCAGCTTTCCTGAGTATAAAAAGGTAGCTCTCACATTGCTCCATGCCTGAGCAATTACGTTCAATACTCTAGCTTGCTAGCTGTATTCTCCTTAGACCTGTATTTGGACTATCTTTTACCAACCCTGCCTGAACTTGACCTGGCCTGTGTGCTGCCTGTCCTGAATATTTGCCTAATTACCCTGACGACCGTCTGTGCCTGCCCTGGCCTTTTGCTTTTCTAACTATAAGTGAACATATGCTACCTGCTCTGACCTACGCTAGTACCGGACCCTGCATCCTGCCTGCTTTTATTATATCTTGACTGAACACGTCCCCCGTTGCCAACAGAGACTACTCTGGGGGTAGCGACTTGGGGATTCTATCAGCCAAGTCCAAATTTTTGTACAGACGTTTAAGTGTAAAAACCTAGTTATACCTTAGACTCCGCTCCCTAGTCTAGCCCCACGCCAAATCCGTTGGCAACACAGTAGATCCACACCATCCTCTGTAGGCCCTGTGACAGTCACTACTTCTACAGCCCTGTGACACAATATCTAAGCAGAAATAGGAAAATTTGGCATTAATCTTCATTCACATTGACGATAACTAACCCAGTCATGAACTATCATACCAAAAGTAGTACAATTGTATGATATCACTATAATAGATTTAAAAAAAAACCTTGATCTGGTGCATTTTACATCTGCACCAGATCAAGTTGTTTTTTTATCCATCATAGTCATATCATACATCTGTAATGTTTGTATCCAAAAGAACTTGATTGGGGATAGCTTGAATCAAAAGGTTTGTCCATTTTGAACAATTCCTTTTTGTTAAGAGGGTCAGGAAAAAATAAGACTATCACAAGGTGTGCAGGGGAGCTGCATACGTAGCCTTTTTATATTTAGTGAATAGTCTAGTGTACAATAAAGCTGTTGTCTGTTATTAAATCCCCTCTAATAACAATGAGATGACTCTGCTGACTCTAACCCAGTCTACACAGCAAGTGAGCAAGAGAAACAAGTAACAAATAAGCTGGAGTCACATATCAAAACAAAACTAGACATTTGAAAAAAAAAAAAATTACTCGGATAATATGTAATTTTCTGACATTTCCTTTAATGACCTATTTGCCTATACATTTATATAGCAGATCCTTTAAGTCCTATAAGTTGCGGGATGGGGCCTCCATGGATCGGACTTGCACACAGGTAAGGCTCCTATAGGGTGCCAGTCACATGGTTACTAGTAGTGCAGCATGGTGATTTACAGACTATTAGTTACGCTCATACTATTAAATCAGGCGGGATGCCCAGTGCTACCCTTGTATCAATAAGTATGGCCTTTTCTGCGATTTTGAGTAGATTTGATAAATTTTTCTGGAATTTAAAGGCCAAGTTCACGCTCTTTGTACTGTTCCTTAAATCATTACTGAACAATTTTTGCAGTGTCGCAGGGTACATTATCCTGCTGAAAGAGGCCACTTTCATTAGGAAATACTGTTGCCATAAAGGGGTGTACTTAGTCTGCAACAATGTTTAGTTAGATGGTATGTATGAAAGTAACATATACTGTAGATAAATGCCAAGACCCAAATTTTCCCAGAAGAACATTTACCAGAACATTACACTGCCTCTGCCGGCATGCCTTCTTTCCATAGTGCATCCTGGTGCCATCTCTTCCCCAGGTAACCCACATACACGCACCGGGCCGTCCACATGATGTAAAAGAAAACTTTGCTAATTAGACCATAGCTCCTTCAATTGCTCCATGGTCTATCTCTGGTGCCTATTCTAGGCAGTTTCAGCAGTGGACAGGGGTCAGCATGGGGATTCTGACCGGTCTGCAATGCTCTGTGTGTTCTGACACCTTTCGATGGCACGTCAAAGGGGGCCACCTCGCTTTTGACTGTGGCATATAAAGAGTTTAACAAGCGGGGTCGCACTTATTACACTGAAGTGTCAGCTGTAAGATCCAGCCGACACACTACTTCTATGGAGCGGGTTCAGCCTGCTGTAATGTTTTTATCCAAAAGGTGAGGGAGGCTAAAAATAGGTAGACTCTCTGTAAAACTGGGAGAGTTTACATATTTCCCCTTCAGATCGTAAGCCCCTAGGGCAGGGCCTTTTTTCATATGATCACATTGTCAGTTGCTGTTTTATGTTTGATCATATTTGTCATTTTTTATATTTATTGCTCCTCTTGATGGAATATATGGGCACAGTATAAATAAATATTAATATATTATTTATGTCTTTCCTCACTTAAATATCCTGGAATCTCTATCCTTCATAAATAACTATACTCTTTTGTAGAAAATTTACAATAAAATATTAATCTTAAAATTTAGATTATTCTTCTTTGATCAGACATAAAATGTACAGACACTGGTATGTTACTACTTGAGAAATGCCATTGAATTTTACTACTTGAAAGTACATCGAAAGCTGGTAAAGTGGAGACTTTCTCACTTGTTGAACATTTGGTTAAAAAAAACCTTTAAATATTTCTTTTATTCAGTGTCAATTTGACATTTTTATGCAGCTAGCAGTAAGTAGCTTTTTCTAGAAATCTGACATTTTGAGTCTACAGCCTTAGATCTTGACCATGGGTTATGTAAGGATAGAATTACGCTATATTTTTTACATTTTAACATTTATCAACACTATACTGAACAATTTACCACAAGATGGCAGTAGAGCATGATGCATTGCTCTAGGCACCAAGCTCATTTATACAGTATATTTATTTCTCTAGGCTGAGTTGATCTTTAATACAGATGGACATTTCTTAAAGTGATTGAGCACTACATAAATTAGAAAACTACATTTGGTTCCCTTTAAGATGTAATAAGTGATGATTTGGACAGATAATATTTTAGAACTGGAAAGTACTTTTTTAAATATTTAATTTTTTATATTTCTTATAATTAATACCAATACCTACAACTAACCTTCAGGGCAGGCAAAAAAAAGGACATGAATAATAAAGTTTAATTAAGTCTATATCAAAATTTTATGCAATCTTGTTGCAATAGCCCTTGGTCCTAAAAGAGGATCGTTTTTTAATGAGACAATGTGTTTCTTATAAGATAGGCAGCAGTCCATAGCAGGGGATGTATCCGGCCGGTTTGCTCAAACCGGTTGTTAAAATTACAGCTGGTCCGGAGAACCGGGGTGAAGCGGGAACCCAGGACCGGTCCCCTGCATACAATTGTATCAACGTCCCTAGGACGCTGATACAAGGGATTTGTCTAGCGCTTCCTGACCCGAGGCATTCAGGGCTTCAGCAATGATGCAGTCGGACTGCGTTGTTCCGCTGGATGAAGGACAGGGATAGGTGAGCATGTAATGTTTTTTTTTGTCAGTGGACAGTGTTAGGGGCACTATCTACAGGGGACACTATCTACAAGGAGCACTATCTACAGGGGACACTATCCACAATATCTAATCGGGACTCTATGGGAGGCCCTATCTACAGGAGACTCTACAGGGGACACTATCTACAGGGGACTCTATGAGGGCCCTATCTACAGGGGGCACTATCTACAAGGGGCCTCTATGGGAGCCCTATCTACAGGGGACTTTACAGGGGGCACTATCTACAGGGGACACTATCCACAATATCTACACAAGACTCTATGGGAGGCCCTATCTACAGGGGAATCTACAGGGGACACTATCTACAGGGGAATCTACAGGGGGCACTATTTACAGCCTGTAGACTACAGGGTGCACTATCTACAGGGGACTCTATGGGGGCACTATCTACAGGAAGCTCTATGAGGGGCACTATCTACAGGAGGCTCTATGAGGGGCATGATCTACAGGAGGCTCTATCCACAGTTATGAACTTAGATGTGATCGATAACAGCTCGATCCTGCACGTCAGAGACACACAGGACCCGCTGACACTGATCAATACAGGTTTCAGCGCTAGATACACCTGCTCCGCATACAGGATACAATGCAGCTGTATCTCAAAAAGTTAAAATATTTTTTAATAAAATGTAATTACAAAGTCGAATCAATCACACTGATACACACACACACACACACACACACCCATATATAAAAATAATAATAATGTATATATATATATATATATATATATATATATATATATATATAAAAACTTTTTGAAAGGTGTACATAGCCTTTAAGTTATGGCCATGTTTTTTCAAATTATTTTAATATGTTCCCTAATGTAATTGTATTTATTCATGTTTTTACTTTTGTGGGGGCTGCCATCTTTATTAGCAACTGTCTATGTGTCTCTGCACGACACATACACAGGTGCTATACGCAGTGGCGGATCTTTATTAAGTCTGTTTGCCCGATCCTTGGGTATGTGGACCCACTAGGCGGCACCGCCGTAGCAGAGTAGCAGCTGGCCAAACAACAGTCCTAGTACAATAGTACCTTTAATAGTCCAGACAGTAATGGAGGCTCGGCACAGATTAACTCGTAGACACCAGACGTGGTGTATATCAGCAGGCGTGACCGGTGGCACAGCACGACTCCAACAGGTTAAGGCACAGGAACAGATATAGCAGGGGATACAGGATACAGGTAGCAGGGCATGGGAACAACGGGAATAGGACAACACTAGGGGACCATAAGACTAACATGGGTAAACACAACAACGGTCAGGCAAGGAGTGAAAGGGCAGAGCCCTTTTTATAGTCCAGGGTGATCATGGGTTAATTGATGATCATTTTCTTGCAGGTGCGCTGGCCCTTTAAGGCCGGGCACGAGCGTGCACGTGCACCCTATGGGACACAGCAGAACGGAGTGGAAGTGGCGTCTACTGGGGAGGAGATGCGGGCCAGCGCTCACAGATTCATGGATACGGCCGTAGGGGGGTAAGTAATCCCGACAGTCCACGGCCGTGGACAGTACAATATACATCGGGGGAGCGCTGTGTAGCACTATATAGATGGGAGGGAGCGCTATGCAGCACTATATAAAGAGGGGAGCGATGTGTAGCACTATATACAAGGTGGGGAGGCACTGTGTGACATTAAATACAGGGGTTAGAACTGTGTAGCACTATATAGAAGGGTGGATTGCTGTGTAGCACTATATACAAGGGTAGGATTGCTGTGTAGCACTATATACAAGGGAGGGATTGCTGTGTAGCACTATATACAAGGGGGGCTGTGTTGCACTATATACAAAATCCACCTGTAATCTATCACATCTAAATCCATAACTTAGATGTGATAGACTGCAGGTGGATCCTGCGTGTCAGACACGCAGGACCCGCAGTCACTGAACCCGTCAGGTCCGCGGGACTTACCGATTCAGTGAATAGTGCTAGTTACAGCTGCTCTGTATAGAGAAGACAGAGCAGCCGTATCTTAAAAAGTAAAACGATTTTTTAATAAGATCTATTTACAAAGTTTATTAACACACACTAATACACATTTTTATTAAAAATAAAAAATAAAACACTTTCAAACATTTACATAGCCTTTAGTGTTATAGTGTAATAGTTCTAACTTTTACGGATGCGTCAATACCTATTTTGTTTATTTTTTTACATTACTTTAGAGGAAAAATGGGGAAAGATTTATTTTTTTTCTTAACTTTTAATGTTTTGTTTTTTTTCACTACTGAAAACTTTTTTTTACACTTTTTATTAGTCCCCCTAGGGGATTTGAACCAGCGATCATTAGATCGCTGGTACAATACACTGCAATACTAATATATTGAATTATATTGTCATATTATCATTTTTACAGGCTCCTGTTAAGCCCCGACAGAGGCAGAAAGAAGGCAGACCAGGGGGCTTTCATAAGGCCTTCATATGGGCTGTCGGAGGGGGGTCGTCCCCTCTTTCTAACAGCTTAGATGCCGCAGCCGCTAGTGATACACAGCTGACACCTGCAGGGCCATATTTAGAGTTGGTGCTGACCTAGGCACTTTTACTGCTGACGCCTTCAATAACTCCTGAATTTATGAAATGAGCATAGCTCGCTGATATTGCGGCTCCAGCGTTGGATCCAGGAAAGGAAAGTAATAAATGTTTTGCTTTTTTATGTGTTACTAATGTTATTTTTTTGTGCTGAATTGCTGAATTGTTTTTTTTCACAGGTTCGGTTGTTGTACTACTTCGGATTTGAGGACTAATTCGGTTTTTATTCTCAATAAAATGGTTAACGAGGGTTCTGTAGGTTTTAAATGTCAGTAAAATATTTTTTCTGTGTTTTCTTTTAATTTTATTACTACCGCCTCAGTAATGGCCACTGGCTGATTGACAGCTGATTGACAGCTTAATGTTAGCTGGTGAAAAGCCTAGCAGTAACCCCCCATTATTACACCATACCCACCACCACTAGGGGTACCGGGAAGAGCCGGGTATGATCCAGAACCCGATCATCTGCGGTGATGGTAGGAAATTGGGGAGGCCGCACGCTGGTATCGTTAGGCTGGGAAAGCCCAAAAACAGTGGCCTTCCCACACTGGTAATGCTAGCCTGTTGCTGAGTTGTATCTATCTGGTTAGGAAAAATGTGGCATCACCCCATTTTTCATAACCAGCCAGATACAACATATAAATATAAATATAAAATTATGCTGGGAATATTGCTCAAAATTTAATTCCTTGATATAATATTTAACATGGCTCAAAACTAAGGCTTAATTATTTTTTTTTGTTTAAACAGCTGTTTGCCTTTTTGTAAGCAGTGATGTAAGTAAAGCCAAATGTATCTTGGCACGCCATTGTATGAAAGCAGATAAAGGACAACACTTTATTTATTTTGATGTATCTCAGATCTTGTAACCTACTAATGACAGTTCATCTTTACACAGCCAACATTTGCATTATTTCCAGCCATGTCCTAAAAATGAGAATGAAACATCTAAAATGGTAAATTGTATTCATTTATCTCCCTCCTTAAATGGCCAGATTGATAGGCAGCACTTTCTCAGTGAATTTTAGTGTATAATCTCTATTGCATTCTCTTATCTCTAAAGGAAAAAAAAAAGAATTATCCATAATGTGGAAGGAGCATACCTATGTAATTAGCAGAAAAGTAATTAACAACTTTCATTGAAGCACTGGGAGCAAGAATAAGATTATATACCATGACTGTCAATAGCTAATGAAGTAGTTAGTAGGAAAGGAAATGTTATTTATGATCTCAACACTCCAGTAAATGCTCTTAATTATGCTCCTGCTTATCTACTGTGCCTCTTCCTTCTACTGCCTACACTTTGTTCTACGGAACTACTAAAGAAGTCGTTCATATTGACAAAGTTACTCCTTAAAGCCCATATTGCCCTCATTGACATAGATTACATCACGGAATGAATTGCTATAGAAGAATGTAGATGTATTCTACATTCCCTGACGAAGCCTCAACGAAATGCGCGTTGGGTGTGCGGCGAGGTCCTTGTTTGGCGCTGTTATCTGTTCCACTGTATTATGTATGTATTTCCTATTCAGGGGTAACTATATGTATTTATCTATTGCACTGTGCATTCGTACTTGTGTGCCATAATACTTGGTTACTATCTTTATTGTCTGTATTTATTGTTACTTACCTCTGTTGGGACGCATCTACAAATTATATACTGTATGCCCTATATGAAGGACCTTGACACGGTTTCTATACCCATTCCACCTACCGAGCTTTTTTCTTTCTCCCTCTTTTTGTGAAGGTTGTATGCTACATTTTATTATTTTTTGTACTTTTAATCATGTTCTATAATAAAGTTTGTTCTTAATTATCTTGCTAAAATGTCGTGTTGTCCCTCAATAGGTTTTCAAGATTGTAGATGTATTTTTCTAGCATTGTAACTTCTTGAGACTGATCACCATAGAGTTTTCGATTGCATTGATATATAAAAACATGTTTACTGTATTTCTTATACACTTTGTTATAATGACCTTGATTCACAAATGGCATTCAAATTGTATGCTATAAACTCTAGGTAGCAAAATACAGTATAATATATATATATATATATATATATATATATATATATAGATAGATATATATATATATATATATATACATACACACACACATTAATATATATATAGTTGTTTTTTATTTTTTAAAGATGACCTTGCAGTTATGAAGAAATTGAAAAATGTTAAAGAGAATGTGTTGCAAATTTAAAAAAAAATTATCTTTAAGTAAGTTACTTATTTTTATTATATTTTTTTATTTTTTTTGCAGTATTTTTTTTTTCTTCCACGAAGTGGAATGTATTTTAAATTAAATAATAATTTGACATGTTTTCCTATGTTAGCCACCAGAGGGAGCACTTCCCAGAATTACAGCAAAGTGAATCAGTGAAAGCAGCCTGACTTACAGCTGATGTAAATGTGGGAGGGAGACTCACCCCCTCCTTATTTTTGGCTACAAGCCAGGAAAATCTGTCTTCAAATTGCTAAGCAGTGTCCAGCTCCATTTTAGGAATGTTTTTACAATGGGAAAGCTCGCCGTTAGTACATACAACATGATTTTTTACGCAAGCATTATTAAAAAGCACGTTGCGGAAAAAAGAAGCGTCTTGTCAATTCTTTGGCATGTAAAGCACGCCAAATGTTCCCATAGTCAATGGGAGTCCTAATTATGCACCAAAAAACTTGCAAAAAGTACGGACAAAATGCGTCCAAAAACACATGAAAAACACGTAAAAAACGCCTGTATTTTAAAAGGCGTTTCACAAGAAACGCTAGCGTATTGTATGCCTACACGTAGTTTGTTTTTATAAGTGGCGTGTGAACATGCCCTAAGGGAATTATTTTTCAATGGCATCTAGTTTCTAATGCTGTGCAGGGAGAAGACAGAAGTCGCTATAGGTTTTTATTTTTTATATTACTAACTTTTTTTAATTTTGCAGGTTCTGGCCGACCGTTTGGACTATGTCGTAGATATGCTGGACTACTTCGGTGACCTACGTTTTTAAAAATAAAATAAAATAGTTAACGAGGGTTGTGCGGGGAAGTTATTATTTGAATAACAAAAATATTTTCTTTATATTCACACAGTGCGGTTTTGCCGAAAACCGCATAGAAAAAATTGTGGTAAAAATGCGCTATTCAATGTGATTTTCGGCCGTGCGGGAAAGAGGCGGCAAAACCGTACTGTGTGAATACATCCTTAGGCCCTGTTCACACAGAGTTTTTTTGCAGGCAGAAAAAAAATCTGCCTCAGAATTCCATCAGGAATTTTGAAGCCAATTTTAAACTGCCTGCACTTTTTTCAGCTGTTTTCACGGCAGTTTTTGCCCACGGCCATTGAAGCTAATGCGAGAACCATGGGCAAAAACGCCACGAAAAACGCCTCCAAAGAGATTTCAAATGTTTTTGGCCCTTCCTGGCCTAATAATACCAGCCCGCTGCCGCCCCAGTGCCCGATTTTTGCTATACATGGTCGGGTACTGGATCGTACTCGACTCTTCCCGATACCCCTTTTGGCGGTGGGTACCGGGGTAATAATGGGGGGTTAGTGCTAGTCTTTTTACTGGGTAACACTAAGCCCCGCCAAAGTAATGGACGTCGTCAAACAGACAACTGCCATTACTAAGGCTCTAATAAAGTATTAAAAAACAGAGACATAAGAAAATATTTTTTTATTGAAATAAAAACTCCCCCACACAACGCTCATTCACTATTTTATTTAAAAGAAAAAAAAAGTAGATCGAAGTAGTCCAACGAATCTATGACATAGTCCAAGGAGCGGTCCAGTGGAACCTGCAAAACAAAATAAAAATTTTGTAATATGCCTACTTTGTCCTGTATGTAGTTACACGGTGGTTCACAGTAGAAGCAAGAGACGATGGAGCAGTGGTGCTCGCCGCTGATCCTTCAAAGCAGCTGATAAGCGGCTATGAAGGATCAGCTGTTTTTAATGAACAGCGGCGAGCACCGCTGCTCTGTCGTTCCTTGCTCCTACTATGAATGCCTCTCCTATTCAAGTGAATAGGAGAAGGCTGTAATACTGAGAACCGCCGCTAGAGGGCAATTCACAGTAGGAGCAATAAACGACAGAGCAGCGCTGCTCGCCGATGATCCTTCAAAACAGCTGATAAGCGGCTATGAAGGATCAGCGGCGATCGTGTGCCACTGATCCTTCAAAGCCGCCAATCAGCTGTTTTGAAAGAACAGCGGCGAGCACCGCTACAGCAGCAGCAGCGAGAAGCGGGTCCCGATCGTTCTGTCCTATGCCCTTTAGCTATCGTATTCCATCTGTGTATGTGTCGTTAAGAGACACATACACAGATGAAAGAAAACATGGCAGTCCCCAGTAGTGTAAAAAAGTGTTAATAAAAAAAAAAACATTTCATGTGAAAAAATAGAGTACATAGAAAATTTTATTAAATAAAAACACATAAATTAATAAAAAATAAATAAATTCATGACACCTTTCCTTTAAGTCAAGGTCTTGTTATTATTATAAAAAAAATCAAAAATAGATATTGGGATGCACTCCTCAATCAATTGGCGTGGTGCTAGTAAGGTAGGGACGAGAATCCCACAATATTGAAAATATACAACCCCAGCACTCACAGAGGTACGCAAAAGATCCAGATGCAAACAAATTTTAAGTTTTATTGCAACAAAAGATGGTAAAGTTGAGGTGGAAAGCGACTTGGTAAGACGTTTCGGCCGAACCTCGGCCTTTGTCACGGTCGCTGTAAGACGATATCACTGGTATGGGTTGTCCGCCGGATATTCCCTGTGTCTTGTTATTATTATAAGACTTCATGGTTATTCTGCTACAAGTAGATATCTCTATTTAAAGGATCTGCTGTTTGAGCTATACAGAAAAAGGGCTTACTGTTCCAGCCAAGCTAAAGAAGTAAAACTGCAGGAGCGCTGGGCTTCCATGAATATGTAATGTACTAGTGACGATGCTTATATAACATACTAAGAGCAATTATTCTCTTTATAACTCACTGCTCTTTTTATGGTATCAGTAAACTGAACAATATTTTTCTTCTATATTTTGATATTTACATTAGACAATTATATATTTTTTTTATTTAATACCTTTTTATAGATTTATGATGTAGTTTAATCATCACTAGGTTACTGGTACTTGTTAAAACATATTTTTTTATTGGTAAACACTAATATAAATATGTTAAAGGTTATGGACACTTTTGAACATATTTTTTTTTATTATATTGCATTCAATTTTAGTAATAATAGTGCAATAGCTTTTTTTTTTTAAATAAATTTTTTTTTCTACCATTTGGTTTCTGCAACTTGCATGTATTACAACATAATGTAAAATTTCCGATGCTGTTCTCTGCTAATTCCGTCAGATCACGGTCCGTTGGGTAAGCCTGCAGCCCCTCTCTCTCTCTCCTCTACTAAATGCTAATCGAAGCTCAAATCTCAAAAATCAAATAAACTCAAATGAAATAAGATTTGAGCTTAGATCAGCATTTAATAGAGGAGAGAGAGGGGCTGCAGACTGATGCAGCAGAGAGCCATCACATAGAAAGCTCTTTGTATTTGTTTTCTGGTCTGGTCAAATTTTGTCTGACTGATGATGCTTTGGATGCAACTGATCGAGTTTTGGCAAAGCAAAGATTTTTGGAGTGCCATGCAATGTAATAAGCAGATCCATGCAAATATTTTATGCCGTTTATACAGTCTCCACTGTAACCAATGAGTCTATAGATTCTGCAATATGGATATGCATGCCTAAGAAAACTCATGCTGTCCATACAGATCCGGTCCCTGTGATGCCATTTCAAAGGCTGAGATGTTACTGCAAATATATTATTATTTTTTTTAGCAATTTTAGCATACAGATAATTTAGTGCTAGTTGCTTAAAGTTTAGAACCTGCTTTAAAGCCTTCCGTCTGCTTTTTAACCCTGATCGGGTAACTGTATGCAATCTTTTCCTATAAGTTCAGCGATTTTTGCTTCAGACTTCTGTCTACAGTCTGGCAGCTACTATTATAAGCCATATTAGCTGTCATGGGACTAATTTCCATGTGAGATGGGCACAGTGTGACCCTCCCTCTCTAAGGTCATCCTAGAAGTCAATCACAAGGAGAGAGCCCCCTCCCAATCTTTTGCACTGTGCATACATTTTTAATTGAATCTATGCCTACAGAAGATTTAAAGGGAACCGTTGTTCTATGATGACAAAGGAAAGGAAGGAAGTAAATCGATTCCTCTATTTTTAACAAACGGCTATATAGCCGATAATCCAGAGCATAACAAGGGTAAGATTTGGGATTTTAAACAAATAAATGCAGCAATGAGATGTATACGCTGAACACTCTTTTGTTCAAGTCCCTAGACTTAGTTATTTTGTGTACTTCAAAGTGCTTTCAATATAAACGCTGATTGTCCAAATTCTTCTTATGTTTTACTAACATATTATCGGGCATGTGTAATATTTTTAATGTGCTTTTGGCGGCAACTTTATTTTTCTTTATATACAATTCTTAAAGGGCCCTGTGGCTGCCACTGCTTGAGGACCTTATGGCTGTCACTAATCATGGGCACCAAGGTACCTGGAAAAGTGACACAGAAAAAAATTGCTGCATGTGCCTGTCTCTCTTTCCCTCCATCAAAAAACTGGGAGGTATGACCATATAATTTGATTGAACAAAAGTAATGAGCTTTCCATAGTTGTCAGCCAAGCCGAGTACTCCCACAATTTGGGAATGTCAGCCAAGAATTTTACCATCTGGAACATGCCAGCAGAGGGCTCAAGCAGTAGAGATTTCTAACATCTTGGGCATGCCAGCCAAGCGCTCTCACATCTGGAAAGTGCCAGCAGAGGATTCTTTCATCTCGGACATGCAAGTCAAGCACTCAAACACCTTGAACATGCCAGCAGAGGGTTGTTACATATTAGCCAGCAGAGGACATCTTGGACATGTCATCATGGGGCTCAAACATCTGTGACATGCCAGCAGAGGGCTCTACCATCTAATACATGCCAGCAGAGGGTTCTAACATCTTGGACATGCCAGCAGGGTGCTTAAACATCTGGGACATGCCAGCACAGGGTTTTTATATCTCAGATTTACCAGCCAAGCACTCTAACACCTTGGAAAGGACAACTAAGCACCTTTTTCCCCCCATTTTTTAGCTCTTTTAGCTTATTTTCTGCTTACAAAATAATACTCGAAGCAAAAATACAGTACAATATGTGTACAAATATCAATTGCATACACAAGCAAGAAAAAAAAAGGAGGATACAAGTACACCCTAGTCCATCCACCCCTTAAGGAGGGGGAGAGAGAGAAGGGAAGAAAAATCTAAAATCAGCAAACAAGAAACAAATGCTACAAAATCAAGAGAGAGTTTATGCAAATAGACCGGACGATATCCGGACAAAATTAGAGTTATCATTAGAGGTAGAGATGAGCGAACTTATGAAAAGTTCGGTTCGGCTGGTTCGCTGAATTTCACGAAAAAGTTCGATTCGGACCGAACTAGTTCTGACTGAACCTGTAATTTCCGTGCGCCGAGCATGGTACTGTCCAGGGTGCTGAAAGAGTTAATGGGCTGCACTAACTCTTTCAGCAACCTTGACAGTACCATGCTCGGCGCGCGGAAAATACAATTTTAATGTAATAAAAAAAAATAATAAAATACGTTCATACTTACATTCCTCCTGTCCGGCCTCCAGCGGTGACGCTTCATCCATGTCGCCGCTGCAGCCAATCACAGGCTGTAGTGGCGGTCACGCACGTCACGTGACCGCCTCTGCAGCCAATCACAGGCTGCCGCGGCCTCTCAGCATCATACACTCCTCAACATCTACACGCTCCTCTCCTGAAATATTCTGTGCTGCTGTGAACTCTGCTCTTACCATTACGTAGCTCTCAGTCTGTTACCTCTCCTCCACTCCTGTCCTCAATAACACCTTCACATGATTGGCAAGTCACCACCCCGCACAAGATCCGCACGCTCATCTCCTGAAATACTCTGTGCTGCCTTAAACTCTGTGGACAGGTCAGGATCCTGTTTCTTTTAAATGCTGCTGGGGAACCCGCTCGATACACTTATATATTGGCCTGTGGATTGGCCTGTGATTGGCTGCAGCGGTCACTTGGACTGAATCGTCATCCCGGGAGGTCGGACTGGAGGAAGAAGCAGGGAGTTATCGGTAAGTAGGTACACGTTGATGTATTGTGATCGGAAGTCACTGTCCAGGGTGCTGAAACAGTTACTGCCGATCGTTTAACTCTTTCAGCACCCTGGACAGTGACTATCTCCGCCGAGTTCAGTCAAAACGTGTTCGGCCGAACCCGGTGAAGTTCGGATTCGCTGCGAACCAAACTTTTCCCGATGTTCGGACCGAAACCGGGTTCGGTTGTCCCTATTCGCTCATCTCTAATTAGAGGCAATCCCATACAAATAGGTTTCCTTAACCAATCTTAACCACTCCAAACTATACAGAGTTCTGAAAGAGACCCAATTTGTGTAAATAAGAAATCTAGCAAGAAAGAGGATTGTTGGGTGGATAAAGCTCCTACATGTTTGGATGTGCTGCCTTGCTTCTCTTTTCTTCTTTATATAAAGGGATTTTGGACTAAGTCCTATTAAGGCATGCACTAATTTTTTTATTTATCTGATGCTGTAATATTTTTGTCTTTTGTACATGGCAAGAAAGAGGAGTCATTCTAATAATTAAGTGTATTGCATAGAGGGAGATACAGTTTCTTACAAGACACATACTGTTTACAAGGATCTATTGGTACAACTCAGTTTAATTTATCTTTGTTACAGAGATCTGTAGCGTCCATGGACGCGGACCATCGGGATTACTCACCCCCCCGACGGCCGCAGCCATAGATCTGTGAGCGCTGGCCCACATCTCCGCCCCAGGAGATGCCAGCGCTCACTTCCGCTCTGTTCTGCTGTGTCCCGTACATGAAAATAATCATCAATTTACCCATGATCACCCTGGACTATAAAAAGGGCTCTGCCCTTTCACTCATTGCCTGAGCGTTGTTGTGTTATCCAGTTCCCAGTGTTCCCGTACCTGTATCCCGTGCTACCATTGTTCCTGTGCCTTAGAAAGTTGGAGTCGTGTTGTGCCATCGGTCACGCCTGCTGTGTTACACCACGCCTGGTGCCTGCTGCCAAGGTCCCATCTGAGCCTAGCCGTTACTACTGTCTGGTAGCCTTGTGCTTGGACTATATTGACTTTGACTTCGTATACTGTTTGGCCAGCTGCTATCCCGCTACGGCGGTACGGCCCAGTGGGTCCACATACCCACAGATCATGACAATACGCTCAGGCCATGGACCCTTCAGGTCAAGCCAAGTCCATGATGATATCACAAGCCATGCAGGCAGACCTGACCAACTCCTACTGGCAGTGAACTCTATTGCACAGTGACTGGATGCGCAAGCTGAAGCCATCACAGCACCTGTTCCTGTTGCTCCGGCTGTTCCTCCTACTACACCTCCTGTAAGTACCGGTGCCGACTCCCGATTTTCGCTGCCACTACCTCCTCACTACGACGGAGAAGCGAGTACCTGCAGCAATGATTTCTGAACCAGATCCACTTCAGTCTAAATGCTACACTGGATGACCTCATTCTTTTTGCCATCCAGATTGACATTAGGATCTGGGAGCGATTCCAAGAGGTTCGTCAGGAGAAAAGATTTCCCAGGCTGGTTCCTACTTTCCAGCAATCCCGGTTGCCCTCACAAGCTGTTCCACCAGAGGAGCCTATGCAGCTGGACCGGCTCAAATTGTCAGCCCAGGAGAAAGAACGCAGACGCGCTTCGGGTCTTTGTCTGTATTGCGGCCTTGGAGGCCATGTTGTGCGTTTGTGTCCTCAGAAGCCAAAATGTCTCCAATGCCTAGGATTGGTTAAAGAGAGAACCCTAGGTAGAGCGGCGCTGAATAAAAAATTCTCTTCAAGACTGTCCATCCCTATGGCTATAGTGTCCGGCGAGAAGACGCACCGGGTCTCTGCCTATCTGGACCCTGGGTCCGCAGCAAACTTCATCCAGAAAGACCTAGTGGATCTTCTCCAGTTACCCACAGTCCCTCTGGAGACATCTTTTTTTCTGTTGCTTCAGTGAATGGACTGCCTCTGCCCGACCCGATTGTGTCTGAAACCAAGCCGCGGAATCTCCAAGTTGCAGCCCTTCATTCTGAACTTATTTTGTTTCTTGTTTTGCCTAAAGCCATCAATCCTGTCCTACTGGGCCTGCCTTGGCTCTTACTACATGACCCAGTCCTAGACTGAAATTCAGGAGAGGTTCTCCAATGGGGCTCCAAATGTCGCAGCCGCTGTCTGCTGCAGATCCATCCTGTCCAGCCTCCTCTGCCTCAGTCATTGGCAGGATTGCCCCCTAATTTCTCTCAGTTTGCGGATGTCTTCAGCAAGAAGGAGGATGAGACGCTTCCCCCACACCGAGCTTATGACTGTCCCATTGAACTGGTTCCAAATGCGTCCCCTCCCCGTGGATGAGTATACCCTCTGTCCTTGCCAGATACTCAGCCTATGTCGGTCTATATCAAGGAGAATCTGGAGAGGGATTTCATACAAAAATCCTACAATCCGTCTGGGGCAGGGTTCATCTTTGTCAAGAAAAAAGACGGATCTCCAGGGAGGACTCTTGTGCGGTTGGCAGACAGGAGCAGAATCCTTCGCTGGGGGCACAGCTCCAAACTGGCTGGGCACGCGGGTGCTTGTAAGACCCGAGATATGATTGCTTGTCATTTCTGGTGGCCCACGCTGCCCAAAGATATTGTCTCGTCCTGCACTGTGTATGCTTCCAACAAAGTTTCTCACTCCAAGCCAACTGGTCTGCTCCAACCTTTGCCTGTGCCCAATGCTCCCTGGAAGCATATAGCAATGGATTTTGTCACTGACCTAACTTCTTCTGCAGGATGCAATACGGTCTGGGTGGTGGTGGACCGGTTCTCGAAGATGGCTCATTTTATCCCACTGACCGGCCTACCTTCTGCTTCTCGGCTGGCAAATCTGTTCATCCAGCACATCGTCCGTTTGCATGGTTTGCCTCTTCATATCGTGTCTGATCGGGGGGTTCAGTTCACCTCGAAATTCTGGAAAGCCTCTGTAAACTCCTAGATGTGAAGTTGGGCTTTTCTTTAGCCTTTCATCCCCAGTCTAATGGCCAAGTTGAGAGGATTAACCAAATCATGGAGAATTATCTTCGCCACTTCATCTCCATGCAGCATGATGATTGGGTACAGCTTCTTCCATGGCCCGAGTTCTCGTACAACAACCACACAAGTGAGTCCACCACCTCCACACCATTCTACATTGTCTACGGCCAACATCCACAAAATCCTCTTCCTGTTCCGACTACATCCCTGGTATCCGCAGCTGACTCTGCATTTAGAGATTTTCTACGGGTCTGGCAGCAAACCCAGTCCCCTATTCTGCATGCACTCGATTGCATGAAGCGAAAAGCAGATGCTAGGAGAAGAGAGCCACCTCTGTATCTTCCAGGTACCAAGGTTTGGCTATCCTAAAGGAATATCCGGCTGAGGATGCTGTCATACAAGTTTGCTCCCAGGTTCCTCGGGCCCTTTGTGATCCTACAAAAAATCAACTGTCTCTTACAAGCTTCGGCTGCCTCCTAACCTCAGGATCCCCAACTCCTTTCATGTGTCCCTCCTGAAACCTGTGGTCCTGAACGCTACACAAAAACGCCTAGCTCTGCAGTTGCTCCCAGCGGTTCTTCCGATGTATGCAAGGTTAAGGAGATCCTGACCTTCAAAAAATTAGGAGGAAGAACGTTTTATTTGGTGGATTGGAAGGGGTTTGGTCCAGAGGAGAGGTCTTGATAGCGCTCTGGGCCCAAAAAGAGGGGGCGGGGCGTAAGAGGTGGGATCCTGTAGCGTCCACATCCACGTACCATCGGGATTACTCACCCCCGATGGCCGCAGCCATGGATCTGTGAGCGCTGGCCCGCATCTCCTCCCCAGGAGACACCAGTGCTCACTTCTGCTCCATTCTGCTGTGTCCCATAGGGTGCGGGCGCCCGCTTGTGCCTGGCCTTAAAGGGCCAGCATGTACACATGAAAATAATCTACCATTTACCCATGAACACCCTGGACTATGAAAAGGTCTCTGCTCTGTCACTCATTGCCTGAGCGTAGTTGGTTTACCCATGTTAGTCTTGCAAATGGTAGCCTTAGTGTTACCCTGTTCCCAGTGTTCCCGTACCTGCTACCTTTGTCCTGTATCCCGTGCTATTGTTGTTCCTGTGCCATAGAAAGTTGGAGCCGTGTTATGCCATTGGTCACGCCTGCTGTTACACCACGCCTGGTGTCTGCTGCCAAGGTCCCATCTGAGCCTAGCCTTTACTACTGTCTGAACTGCTACAGGTACCCTTGTGCTTGGACTATATAGACATTGACTTGGTACACTGTTTGGCCAGCTGCTATTCCGCTACTGCGGTGCGGCCCATTGGGTCCACATTCTCACAGATCGTGACAAGATCACACTCGTCTAATACTCCCTAATCTGTGGGTATGGTCACCATAAGTCTGGCACATCCAGGAAAAGAACAGTATCTAATTTTCTAAAGAACAGATGGTGTATAGTGTTGCGTGTGAATTAACATAAATTGTACCAACTTGTGATTAAAGTTGAGGGTTGTAATTAAGTTTTGTTTTGTAATTAAACAGAGGTTTCTAACACTTATGCATGCCCGCCAAGTATTTTAACATCTTGGACATGCCAGCAGAGGGTTCTAACATCTTGGATATGGAAGCAGAAGTCTCAAACATCTGTGGCATGCTGGTGGAGAGCTCAAACATTGGGCATATTCCACCAGACTGCTTTAACATTGAGGATAAGCTAGCAGGGGGCTCAAACATCTGGGACATGCCAGCACAGCGTTCTAACATTATGGACATGCCGATGAACTCTCTACATCTAGGTCATGCCATCAGAGGGATATACATTTTGGGACATGCCAGCAGGGGGCTCTAACATCTTTGTCATGCCAGCAGAGAGCTAAAAGCTCTTGGACATGCTAGCAGGAGGCGAACACATATGAGAAATGCCAGCAAAAGATTCCAACATCTGGGACATGCCAGCAGACAGTTCTAACATTTGGGAGTTGCCAGCAGAGTTCTCAAACATCTGAAAAATGCCAGCAGAGGTTTCTGTACCTCGGACATGTCATTCAAGCACTCTAACACCTTGGACATGCCAGTCAAGCACTTTTTTTGCATTCAAAATAGTACAAGAATATCAAAAACAGTACAATATGTAATTTGCATAAAGAAAAAAAGGTGGATACAATAAATAGCATGCAGCTCTCTCCCTCTCTCCGGCAGCCAATAGAAAGTGAAAAGAGTGGCGGCCAAGCATGCACAGTCCCACTCCATTCACTTTGGGCACCCTGGGACACCTGTTCTCAGGGATTGGTGAGGTCCCAGCAGTCGGACCCTATTGATCAGACATTTATCACCTATCCTGTGAATGGGTGATAAATTATGATAATGAGATAACTCCATAAAGAGGGGGAGAGCGAGAGAAAGTGGAAGAGAAGAAAAAAACATTAAAAAACTGCAAAATCTATTTATATAAATAGACTGGACTATAGCCGGGCAAAATTAGCATTAACATTAGAGGTAATCTCATGTAAATAGGTTTGCTTACCCAATCACAAAACAAGACAGAGTCTCAAAGAGACCCAATTCCTGCAAATAAGAAGTCTGGCAAGAAAGTCTTCCTACTAATCTGGTGTATTGCACAAACCCACAATATCTTCTAAGACACATACAGATGTGTATACCCTTACATTTGATTGAATTTTGTTAAGGACTCCAATAGATCATAAAACAAATTCAAAATATTAACATGATAGCAAAACCCTTGACAGGCTGCAATTCATGCCACAGAGTATCACAAAATTGAGTTTTTTTCAAAGCAGTTCATCTGGCGCCACACTTCTCAGGATATGTTGAAATAAGAGGAAATGAAGGACACATCTGCAGTTATTAAATCACGCCTGCAGTACTGCAGTTCACCCATTCTATTTATTACTTGACAATATTTTATGTGTTCCCACTAGGGATTTGTAAAGTGTGGAACTTTGTACTTATCATGTGCTTCTATGTCTCTTTTGATGCATCCCATAAGTGATTTTAAAATAATGTCTCAGCTGTTTTAACCGGTTAAGGACTAGGCTGTTTTACAGCTAAATGACCAGAGCAAATTTCACAATTTTGCTATGCGCTTCTTTAGATGACTATAACTCAGCAGGTGAATAAAGTTCATCTTTGAATTTTACACTCTTTTTAAAGGACAGATAGGGCTTTGTTTTAGTGGCATTTGTCAGTATATATCATTTTTATTTTTTTCTCTAAAGTGGGCAAAATTGGAAAAAAATTCAAGAATTTAGCAATTGCGCCAGTTTATGCTAGCATTTTTCACACACGGTATGGACCACGGACAAAATTAATCTCCTTTCACATTCTTCCACTTCTCCCGTGCATGGGGATACCAAATATGTGTGCCTTATTCACTGTGCGGGCATGTGCCAGGGCTTGGCATAAAAGGAGGCTTTTCGGCCTTTTCGGTCCAGGAATTTTGCATTTGATTTTATAGCAGCATACTGTTTTCTGGGGGGCCTAATGCTGCTGAAACATTAAAAACACCCCATAAATGACTTTATTCACACAAGTAGACCCCACAAGGTTTCCTTCAAGGGGTTTATCATATTTTTAGACAGTCCAGTTTTCTTCTGAAAGTTTCTTGAATAAGATGGAACAAAATAAAATTACCTTTTTTTTTAACAAATGCGTCAGTTTATGCTAGCTTTTTCACACACAAAATGGACCACGGACAAAATTCATCGCATTTCACATTATTCCACTTCTCCTGTACATGGGGATACCAAATATGTGTGCTTTATTCACGGGCATGTGCCAGGGCTTGGCATAAAAGGAGGCTTTTTGGCCTTTTCGGTCCAGGAATTCTGCACTTGATTTTATAGCCGCATACTGTTTTCTGGGGGGCCTAATGCTGCTGAAAGATTAGAATCACCCCATAAATTACTTCATTCACGCAAGTAGACCCCACAAGGTTTTCTTCAAGGGGTTTATCATATTTTTAGACAGTCCAGTTTTCTTCTGAAAGTTTCTTGAATAAGATGGATCAAAATAAAATGAGCAATTTTTTAGCAAATGCGTCAGTTTATACCAGCATTTTTCACACACGGCATAGACCACGGCCAAAATGCATCTCCTTTCACATTCTGCCACTTCTCCTGAGCATGGGGATACCAAATATGTGTGTCTTATTTATCACATAGAGAAGTAGGAGGGCGGACGATAGAAGAAGCTTATTTCACAAATCGCTTTTTTTCAAAGCTGTTTTTACAAAACTCAACAGAGTTTCTATAACACTTCCAAAATATCTGCTCTTGAAGCAGAAATCCCAAAATATTCATCTAGGGGTATAATGGGAATTTATTTTTTGGGGTTTTCTAAAATAAGAAATTGCAGGTTTATGCAAATGGAGCTCTCCAGCAGATGAACTTTAGAGAATATGCAAACATGACATCCCCGTCTCTGCCTCTGTTTTTTTTGTAGAGCACAAATGAGTTGTGGATGGCCACCTGTAACAAATAAATGGCCACTTTTTTGTACCAGGTTTTTGTTTTTCGCTTCACTAAATAGGGCTGTAAAACCTGGTCGCTTAAATCCACCCCCCCCCCCATGTACTTGTTATATTCGGACACGCTCACTGGTTTGTGCTTGTCCGATGTTGCCCCCCTTTCCCTCACTGCCACTGTTCCTGCGGTATGAATCGTGCTTAGCACATACACATCTTTGCGATCCCTGAACTTGACCGCCAGCAATTCTTCAGATGCATAAGCACAGGAGTCCCCCTTTACCATGCGCTTCCCCACTAATTGCTGTGGAAAACCAATTCGGTTTTTGCGCATGGTACCACATGCCCCAGTCCTTGCAGCATGCAAATGCCTAAACAGGGGCACACTGGAATAAAAATTATCACAGTACAGGTGGTACCCCTTGTGAAGCAGAGGCTGCATGATCTCCCACACGATCTTACTGCTGGTGGAAAGATCAGGGGGGCATCCAGGAACATTTATTGTGCGGTCCCGCCCTTCATAAATTCTGAAGGCGGTGGTATATCCTGACCCGCTTTCACACAATTTGTAGAGCTTAACGCCATATCTTGCCCTTTTTGAAGGTAGATATTGGCGAAAGCTAAGTCTGCCATGAAAGTTGAGGAGGGATTCGTCCACACTTACATTCTGCTCAGGGGTGTAGAGTTGCAGAAATAAATTATTCAGGGAATTTATTAGCGGTCTTATTTTGAACAACCGATCCCGGTTTGCATCGGTACTTGGGGGGGCCTGTGCGTTGTCATTGAAGTGGAGGAACCTCATTATTGTCTCATAACGAGACCTGGGCATTACTGCAGAATATACTGGGGTGGCTTGGGCGGGTCTTGTTGACCAGTAAGACCTAATGGAGGGCTTTTTGACAATACCCATATTTAGGGTGAGCCCCAAAAATTTTTTTAATTCCAGCAAATTGGTGGGCGTCCAATCTCTGGCATGGGTGGATGAAGGTTTCTGCCTTATATATTGAGTGGCATATAAATTTGTTTCGTGGACAATCTGATTTAGGATGTCGTCCGTTATAAATAAATGGAAGTAATCCATTTGGACAAAATTTGTATTGTCCACGGTTATGCCAGGAGTGGCAGTAAATCCATGGATTCTAGGCCCAAAAGATGGGGCAGGTGCCCATACAAGAGCCTGGACTGAAGGGACCAGGCTGTCCCGTGCTACAGCGCTACTTGGCCCTGCGCTTTCAAGTTCTGCAGTTTCAACTGCATCAGGGACAACGTCCCCTGAAGATGAACCTGAAGTGACGCTGTCATCGTCACTACCTAAAACAGGTTCCATCTCGGACGCCATCTCTGATGCGGTCTCCGACTCAGACCACAGCATGGCGTATGCCTCCTCGGCGCTAAACAACTTCCTCGCCATAACGTAACTAACACTAACACTAACTAAACAAATTTTGTTGTTTTTTTTATATAAAACACACAAACTAACTGCTATATATATCTACACTACCGCTAACAAAAAAATAAACCGCTATTGCTATATATATTATATATATGTGGATATATATATAATTATATACTCCCTACCTGCCTATTCTAATAGAATAAAAGATAGAAAGGTAGATATATAGAAAAAAAGATAGATGGATAGATAGATTGTATAGATAGATAGAAATCTATCTATACAGAGAATGTTTTAGAGTGTAACTGTATTTTTTGTGTAACTGTAACTGTAATCTTCTGGCAGCAATTCTCCCGAGTCTCTTCTTCTCCTCAAACTGAAACAATGTTTGAGGAGAAGAAAAGAGGCAGGAGATTTACTGCCAGAAAAGTCAAAATAAAACAAATGTGGTCGCTGTGATAGGTTTTCACAGCGACCACATGTTCAGGGACCACCAGATTGGTCCCTGATACTCTGCCCAGTGCCCAGAGCTGTTGGTAACAGCGTGGGCACAGGGCTGTGTGCACGCGATCGCGTGCACACTGTTTTCTATGCAGAAATGCATGTGATCGCTGTGATTGGTTGTCACAGCGATCACATGTTCAGGGGCCAAAAGATTGACCCCTGACATTCTGCCCAGTGCCCATGGCTGTTAGCAACAGCCAGGGCACAAAGCTGTGTGCACGCGATCGCGCGTGCACAGTCTCTGAAGTGCCGCCGTAAATAGTCTATACGGCGGACTTTAGAGACCCTGACCGCTGGCCGTATATTTACGGCCAGCGGTCGGGAACCTGTTAATAAATGTGGCATTTGTCACCTGCAACATTTTTCTACAGCTTCATACTGAAATGTTAATGAGAACATACATTGATAAATTTGCCTCATTATGAATGGATGGAATATTCTAGTTCATCACTAAGATACCGCATTAAAAAACTGCATTTCCCATCAGGCAAAAGATCTCATACACGTTAACTGAGGCTGATGCACTGATTCCACTAGTGGTGATGGTAGGCTAACGCATAAGTGATTCGTTGACAAAGATTACTACACATTTGCCAAATTGCGGGACATTCAAGCCCAATGCGACAGAGGGCTGGACCTAAAGGAAAAGAAGTGCTATGTCAGCAGAATAGTGGACGTAACCGTTGGCCACCAATGAGCATTGTTTGCTATAGGTGTGGACATTCCAGATCTCTATAATGCTGCAAAATATTTACTTTGGGTTCATTAAATATTAGATATTGTAAACCCCTTTAATGTGTTTGTCAACATGTTTTATTTTATTTGCCACAAATTCATATAAAATTTTTTATTACTAATTGAGGACAATAGTAGATATTTTTTACATGTTATTTCTTTACATTGTAGGGTAGAATTTTATGTATTTACCCTTTTACCCTTGCTACTGATTATCCTCTCAGCTTAGCTGCTTGTATAACAATGAAAGTACATTGTCTTGTTGGCAGCACAATTCATCCTGATGTAATAAGTACACCGCATAAAAATGTTTATACAGGAACCAAAAATTCCGCAGACACTTTTATTAAATCATATTAGCTCAAAAATATTAGACAATGACAATTGAATGTATTGAATCCTCCAGATTAACACTCAGAACATGATATAGATTAAACAGGAGAAGAATGAAAAGGGCATGAATTTTATCACAGTGAAAGATGTGAGACCGATTGAGCTACAGTACTTTTGTAAGTGAAAGGTCACTGCCTCAGAACTCATCAAGCTAGAAAGGTCAACTGTTCATGCTTGCCTATCAATGTTGGAAAATGTCCATATGCTCTTTGATGTTTCTGCTTAAAGGTAAACCATACATCTATAGAAATACCATTACATGTAATGGCTTTTCTAATAAATTCTGATATATCTTGATAAGTGACTCTTTAATAGAACTTATAAGGAGAAAAATGTCATGTGTATAACTGGGAGTCACACATTTATGGCTACAGCGCTATGTAACTTCACTGCTATTATTATTTGCCATATGTTGTTTTTAGGGCTTTTTTGCTCCCTTCTAACATTTTGAAGAGTTATAATCAAAAGAGTTTGTAACCTGACGGATTAGAGGCGATTGTATAGAGTTTATATATATATATGGAGAATATCCTAATTAGGAAATTAGGCACGATTTGTTTGTACATTCAAAGCAGAAGTACGTAACTTACATACATTAACCCCTTAATGACATGTCACGTACCAGTACGTGACAGTCGTTAAGGGGAAGTATGGAGCGGGCTGACGGGCTGAGCCCGCATCATACTCAGCGGATGATGGCTGTGTTATATACCTCACTGCAATGGGCGCAATCATTTAACACCTTAAATGTCACGGTCAATCGTGACCGTGGCTTTTAAATTGTTAGAATCAGGGGGGTGCCCCCTCTAACCCGCCACAACCCCCCCACGCGATCGGTGGGTGACAATGGTTGTTATGGCAGCCTCAGGCCCTATGGCCCACAGGTCTCCCATCTTTGTACTCCTGTTAAAGAAGACTGTCAGTATCACGATATACTGCATTAAATTAGTATTGCAGTATATCATGCAAGCGATCCAACGCTTTAGGGGGATCAAAAAAAAAACAGTTGAATAAAGTTTTTAGAACGTTCCAAAAAAAATAATAATATTAAAAGTTCAAAAAACCCCTCTTTTCCCATTTTTTTCCTATAGCAATGTTAAAAAATAAAAGTTAACATAAGGGTATGTGCACACGAGAAGTGCCTTTTACGTCTGAAAAGACAGACTGTTTTCAGGAGAAAACAGCTGCGTCGTTTCAGACGTAAAAGCTCCTCCTCGCATTATGCGAGGCGTCTGTGACGCTCGTAAATCTTGAGCTGCTCTTCATTGACTTCAATGAAGAACGGCTCAAATTACGTTGCAAAGAAGTGCCCTGCACTTCTTTGCCGAGGCAGTCAACTTACGCGTCGTCGTTTGACAGCTGTCAAACGACGACGAGTAAATAACAGGTCGTCTGCACAGTACGTCGGCAAACCCATTCAAATGAATGGGCAGATGTTTGCCGACGTATTGTAGCCCTATTTTCAGGTATAAATCGATTCATAATACGCCTCATTTACGCCTGAAAATAGGTCATGTGAACCCAGCCTAACTGGTATTGCCGCGTCCATAAAAGTCCAAACTATCACAATATAGTGTTGTTTAACCCCTTAATGACCGGGCCATTTTGCACGTTAATGACCAAGGATTATTTTTTGTTTTTCCACGGTCGCATTCCAAGAGTCGTAACTCTTTTTTTATTCCGTCGACATAGCCGTATAAGGGCTTGTTTTTTCCGGGACGAGTTGTATTTTGTAATTGTACCATTTTTAGATGCTTATAACATATTGATTAACTTTTATTAACTTTATTTTAGGAGAGAATTGAAAATAAGCAGCTATTCCAGCATTAATTTTCACGTTATAAATTTACGCCGTTTACTATGCAGCGTAAATAACATGTTAACTTTATTCTATGGGTCGGCACGATTACAGGGATACCAAATGTGTAAAGGTTTTATATGTTTTTTCTACGTTTGCACAATAAAAACCCTTTTAGAAAAAAATTACTTGTTTTTGCATCGCCGCGTTCCAAGAGCCGTCATTTTTTTATTTTTCCGTCGATGTGGCCGTACGTGGGCTTGATTTTTGCGGGACAATGTGTCGTTTTCATTAGTACTATTTTGGGGTACATAGGACTTATAGATTAACTTTTATTTTATTTTTTATGGGGGGAATGGGAGAAAAGAGAGAATTTTGCCGTTGTTTTTTGCGTTTTCTTTGGACGCCGTTCATCCGGCGGTTTAATTAATGTGTTCATTTTATTGGTCAAGTTGTTACGATCGCGGGGATACCATATATGTGTATGTGTGATTTGTTTTGACCGTTTTATTAAATAAAACCACTTTTTGGGGCAAAAAAGTAGTTTTATTTGACTTTGACTGTAATTTTTTTTATTTTTTTTTTCACAAACTTTATTTAACGGTTTTACTTTTTTTTTTTAGTCCCACCAGGGGACTTCACTATGCGATGTGCCGATCGCATATATAATGCTTTGGTATACTTCGTATACCAAAGCATTATTGCCTGTCAGTGTAAAACTGACAGGCAACCTGTTAGGTCATGCCTCTGGCATCGTCTAACAAGCAGATGCTGAAGACAGACCTGGGGGTCTTTGTTAGACCCCCGGCTGTTATGGAAACCCGACGGCGACCCGCGATTTGTTTGCGGGGGCGCCGATCGGGAGACAGAGGGAGTTCCCCCTTCTGTCAAACACATTAAATGCCGCTGTCACTGTTGACAGCGGCATTTAATGGGTTAAACTGCCGGAATCGGCGCGTGCTTCGATTCCGGCAGTTGCAGCAGGAGCCAGGCTGTGTATAACAGCCGTGCTCCTGCCGCTGATCGCGTGGGTAAACTGTCAGTACCCGCGCGATCACAGGACGGATATATCCGTCCTCCTGCGCGAACTAGCAGCTGCTGAGGACGGATATATCCGTCCTTCGGCGTTAAGGGGTTAATATATTTATAAAACATGCAAATTGTTGTTTTTTTGGTCACCTTAGCACTTCCAAAAATGGAATAAAAAGTGATCAAAAAGTCGCATGTACCCCAAAATGGTATTAGTGAAAACTACAGCTTGCCCCGCAAAATGTATGCCCTTACTCCACTAAATTGATGAAAAATACAAAAGTTATGGCTCTCAGAATATGGCGAAACAAAACATTTTTTTGCAAATAGTTTAATTTTTTTAAAAGTGGTAAAACATAAAACAAAACATAAATTAGCTATCGCCATAATCCTATAAACCTGTAGAATAAGGTGAAAATTTAGTTTTTATCTCCTGATGGACGCTGTAAAAACAAAACCCCCCAAGAATGGCATAATCACTGTTTTTTGCTAATTTCACCCACCAAATTTTTTTCAGCTTCCCGGTACAATATGCGATACATTACATGGTGCCTTGAAAAACTACAACTTGTCCTGCAAAAAACAGGCCCTCATATGGCTATGTCGATGTGTACATATATACATCATAAAAAGCAAGCTCAAAACATACCTACATGTACTGGGCTTTGTACTGGTGCTGTATATATGTACTGAGCTTGGTTCTGATGCTGTATATATGTACTAAGCTTTGTGTGGTGCTGTATATATATACTGAGCTTGGTTCTGGTATTGCATTTATGTACTGAGCTTTGTTCTGGTGCTGTATACAGTGGATAAAAAAGTCTACACACCCCTGTTAAAATTCCAGGTTTTTGTCATGTCAAAAAATCAGTACAAGATAAATCATTTCAGAACTTTTTCCACTTTTAATGTAACCCATAATCTGTACAATTCCATTGAAAAACAAACTAAAATCATTTAGAGGGGATAAATAAAAATAAGAAAACTACAATAATGTGGTTGTATAAGTGTGAACACCCTCTTATAATTGGGGATTTGGTTGTGTTCAGAATTAGCCAATCACATTAAAACTCATGTTATATAGTAGTCAGTACACAGCTGCCATTATTTAATGTGATTCTGGTAACCCCATATAAAGTTCAGCTGTTCTATTAGGATTCTCCTGACCATGGCCCGTAAAGAGCTTACAACACATCAAAGGGATCTGATTGCTGAAAGGCATCAGTCAGGAGAAGGCTACCAAAGAATTTTCAAGGCATTAGATATACCATGGAAGACAGTGAAGAAAGTCATCAAGAAGTGGATTACATTTGGCACAACAGTGACATTACCAAGAACTGGATGTCCCTCAAAACTTGATGAAAAGACAAGATGAAAATTGCCTGTGAGGCTACCTGGAGGCCTACAGCAACATGAAAAGAGCTGCAGGACTTTCTGGCAGGTACTGGTTGTGTAGTGCATGTGACAACAATCGCCCGTATTCTTCATATGTCTGGTGTGTGGTAGGGTGGCAAGATGGAAGCCTTTTCTAACAAAGAAAAACATCCAAGCCCGGCTATGTTTTGCAAAGACCTACATCAAGTCTGCCAAAAGCATGTGGGAAAACGTGTTATGGTCTGATGAGACCAAGGTTGATCTTTTTGTTCATAATTCCAAAAGGTATGTTTGGTGCAAATCCAACACTGCACATCACCAAAAAAACACCATACCCACAGTGAAGCATGGTGGAGGAAGCACTATGCTGTTTTTCTGCAGCTGGAGCTGGGCTTTAGTCAAGGTGGATGGAATTATGAACAGTTCCAAATATCAGTCAATATTGGCACAAACCTGCAGGCCTCTGCTAAAAAGCTAAAGATGAAGAGGAATTACACCTTTCAGCACGATAGCGAGCCAAAGCATACCTCCAAATCAACAAAAGAATGGCTTCACCAGAAGAAGATCAACATTTTAGAATGGCCCAGCCAGAGCCCAGACCGGAATCCCATTGAAAATCTGTGGGGTGACCTGAAGAGGGCTATACACAGGAGATGCCCTCGTAATCTGACAGATTTGGAGCGCTTTTGCAAGGAAGAGTGGGCAACAATAGTCAAGTCAAGATGTGCCATGCTGATAGACTTCTACCCAAAAAGACTGAATGCTGTCATAAAGTCAAAGGGTAATTCAGCAAAGTATTAGTTTAAGGGTGTACATATTTATGAAACCACATTATTTTTGTCCTTTATTTTTATTATTCCAGCCTAAAATATTTCAGTTTGTTTTTTAATGCAAGTGTACAGTTTATATGTGACATTTTAACAGGGGTGTGTAGACTTTTTATATCCACTGTGTATTTACTGAGCTGTGTTCTGAAGCTGTATTTATATACTGAGCTTGGTTCCGGTGTTGTATATATGTATGAGCTTGGTTCTGATGCTGTATATATGTACTGAGCCTTGTTCTGGTACTGTATTTATGTACTGAGCTTTGTTCTGGTGCTGTATATATGTACTGATCTTGGTTCGTGAGTTGTATATATGTATTAAGTTTCTCTTTGGTGCTGTATATATGTATTGAGCTTTGTCGTTGTCACGATCTGTGGGTATGTGGACCCACTGGGCCATACCGACGTAGCGGGATAGCAGCTGGCCAAAGAGTGTACCATGTAAAGTCTAAAGTCTGAGCAAGGGTACCTGTGGTAGTACAGACAGTTGCGATTACTAGGCTCAGATGGGACCTTGGCAGCAGACACCAGGCGTGGTGTAACACAACACGACTCCAACTCTATTAGGCACAGGAACAAGGTAGCACGGGATACAGGATACAGGTAACAGGAACGGGAACACTGGGAATAGAAAAACACTAAGGGACCATTTGCTAGACTGACCCAGGAAAACAACAACGCTCAGGCAATGGGCAGGGCCCTTCTTAAAGTCCAGGGTGATTAGACAATACTAAACATGTGTGTGTGCTGGCCCTTTAAGGCCGGGACTGGAGTCTGCGGCCGTGGACGTTACAGTTGTTATGATGTATATAACTCCAGAACCAAACTCAGTACATATATACAGCACCAGAACAAGGCTCAGTACATATATACAGCACAAGTACAAATACAGCTCAGTACAGAGATCATTTGTAAATTCAGTTCAACCCCTGCCATATAAGTTTGTACGGCATAAAACTACAGCTCCCAGTATAGCAAGAACGATGGTAAGGATATGCTGGGAGTTGCTGTTTCACAAAAAAGAACGATACACCCATCATCTTGCTGCAGATCCTACAGTGACTACAGTACTGATCAGCAAAAAAAGTAGAAATGTGTGCAGCTCTGCAGAACTAGACCTCCAGGGTCAAAACGGGTGCCAGCTTCCAGGAATTGGACTGATGGATGCCCACAATGTAGATGCAAAAAGAAAAAGGAAGCAGCACTCCAGCAAATATTTCAAGAATCCAGATTTATTCTCCCATATGTGAAACAAAGATGATGCAACGTTTCAGCTGCTCAATGCAGCCTTTGACAAGCAGCTTGACAAAGGCTGTATTGAGCAGCTGAAAGATTGCATCATCTCTGTTTCACATATGGGAGAATAAATCTGGATTCTTGACATTTTTGCTGGAGTGCTGCTTCCTTTTCCTTTTTGCATCTACAGTACTAATCAGTCACTGGAAGAATAAACATTTACATTTAGTGACTCACCGGTGACGTCTTCTCAGATTGGAGTCGTTCTTTTTTTCTTTTCTTCCCCATCTTGTCCAGACCTCTATAATTAATTCTCCCGGCCACGACCCATTTCGGCAGTGTGCCGCTCAGATGTCTTTGGAAGATCCCTTTTCTAACATTTCCCCACCTATGAATGAAGAGAAAATTCTCATGGTGCCACTTTCTATGTCCCTAAATATAATAGTATGATACACTGTGCCCCCAAATATAATAGTGCTACACACTGTGCCCCTGAATATAATAGTACCATACACTGTGCACATATATAAAATAGTACCATACACAGTGCCCCCTGTAGATAGTGCCCCTCATAGAGCCCCCTGTAGATAGTGCCCCTCATAGAGCCCTCTGTAGATAATGCTCCCCATAGAGCCATCTTTAGATAGTTCTCCCCATAGAGCCCTCTGTATATAGTGCTCCCCATAGAACCCCCTGTAGAAAGTAGCTTTCCTTGTAGATAGTACCACCTGTAGCGTCCCCTGTAGATAGGACCCCCTGTGGCTTTATTATCATCATTCCCTGTAGATAGGGCCCCCTGTAGCATCCCCTGTAGATAGGGCCCCCTGTGGCATTATCATTATTATCGTTCCCTGTAGCGTCCCCTGTAGATAGGACCCCCTGTGGCATTATTATTATTATCGTTCCCTGTAGATAGTGCCCCCTGTAGCATTCCTTGTAGATAGTACCCCCTGTAGCATTCCCTGTATAGTGCCCCCTGTAGCATTCCCTGTAGATAGGGCCCCCTGTGGCATTCCCTGCAGATAATGTCCCCTGTAGTGTTCCCTGTAGATAGTGCCCCCTCATGCGTTCCCTGTATATAGGGCCCCTATATAGGCCCCTGTAAATAGGGTCCCCTATATTGTCCTCCGCTGTAGTTAGTGCCCCTATATAGTCCTCCCCTGTATGTTGTGCCCCTATATAGTCCTCCCCTGTAGTTAGTGTCCCCTATATAGTCCTCCCCTGTAGTTAGTGTCCCCTATATAGCCCCCTGTAGTAAGTGCCCCTATATAGGCCTCCCCTGTAGTTAGCATCACCTATATAGTCCTCCCCTGTAGCTAGTGCCCCCTATATAGTCCGCCCCTGTAGTTAGAGCCCCCTATACAGTCCTCCCATGTAGTTAGAGCCCCTATATAGACCTCCACTGTAGTTAGTGCCCCCTATATAGTCCTCCCCTGTAGTTAGTGTCCCCTATATAGTCCCCCCTGTAGTTATTGTCCCTTATATAGTCCTCTCCTGTATTTAGTGCCCCCTATATAGTCCTCCCCTGTAGTTAGTGTCACCTATATAGTCCTCCCCTGTAGTTAGTGTCCCCTAAATAGTACTCCCCTCTAGTTAGAGCCCCCTATATAGTCCTCCCATGTAGTTGGAGCCCCTTATATAGTCCTCCCCTGTAGTTAGTGTCCCCTATATAGTCCTCCCCTGTAATTAGTGTCCCCTAAATAGTCCTCCCCTGTAGTTAGAGCCCCCTATATAGTACTCCCCTGTAGTTAGGGCCCCCTATATAGTCCTCCCCTGTAGTTAGTGTCCCCTGTAGATAGGGCCTCCAACACTGCCCACAGTAAAAGGAAAAAAAATAAACATGATATACATGACTTACCTGTCCCGTTCCCGCACCATCCTCCAGCGACGCCAGTCCTCCTACAGCAGAACGACGTAGCAGTGAGATGATGTCATCGTGCCGACTGCATCATCGCTAAAGTGCCGAATGGCGAGGCATAATTTGCCTCGCGAGAGCAGCACTAGTCAAATCAATTGTATCCGCGTCCTAAGGACAGGGATACGATTGAGTGCAGGGACCAGTCCGGTTTCCCGCTTCACCCCGGCCAGATCCCACCCCACAGTCCATGATTCTAAGCTCGCTGAACATTTAAGCAATCAAACAACTGAAGAACTACTTTCCCATTCCTTTTGGTGGCCAAGCTTTAAGAAGGAAATACAAAAATATTTTGTTTCATGTGTGGTTTGTGCTGAATAAATCTCTACACTCTTCTCCTTTAGATTTGCAACAGCCACTCCCCATTCCATCCCTCCCTTGGGGCTCAGTTCCTATGGATTTTGTGGTTGAATTATCTCGTTCCAAAGGAATGAACTTGTCACAAAGATGGCCCATTTGATTTCCATCATAAGAATACCCACTGCTGAACTAATGATTTGGGAAATATTCAAATTGTGTGGAATTTCAGATAATGTGTTCTTTGATGGAAGGGTACAGTTTACTTCCAAATTCTAGAAACGTTTTTGCTTTGCTCTTGGGATAAAAATAAATTTGACTTCTGCCTTTCATCCCCAATCAAATGGACAAACTGAAAGAACTAATACAACTCTTGAACAGTGCCTTCAATGCTTCATTTGTTTTCTACAGGATGATTGGTTGGATTACTTACCCACTGCTGAGTTTGCATATAATCATATAATAACTCAGAGCATAGTTCAACATCACAAAGTCCTTTTATATGCTAATAGAGATCTACACCTAGTCTTCAATCCTGATTTACCAATTTCTTCTTCTCTTCCACCAGGGTCTAAACACTTGATATTAAAAAAAGTTCAAGAAAAGATTGTAGAGAGTTTGCACAATGCACAGACACAGTTTAAACAGGCTACTGCAAAACACCAGAAAGCAACTCCTGCTACTCATGTAGGGGACAAAGTGTGGGTTTCCACAAAAAATGTAAAGCTTAAAGTACCTTCTCCAAAATTGTGCCAAAAACATATTGGGCCATTTCAAATTTCTACTCAAATTAAATAAGTCACTTTCTGTTGAAAGCTTTTGGAGACTATAAAGGTGCATCCTGTTATTTATTGCTCTCGTTTTAGGATATCCTGGAAAAAGAAGAGTACTGTCAGGATTTTACTCAGAGACTCCACTGTCACAAAAATTTAGCCATCTGAAATGCTGGACAACTCCACTGCTGAATTGTTGTCCAGGTTGTCTTGATTCTTGCCTCTCTACATTCCTTGCCTAGATTGTCTTGATTGGTTTTACTCTTTTGGCTTACTACAAAAGCCTGGCCCTAGAATTTCCTCCTTGCCAGACTATTGAGCTTCCTGCCTGTAGTCTAGTTCCTTGCAGCCTCCCTGCAAACGTTGCTGCTCCATTGTGTACCTAACTTGGACTGTTTCCTGACCACGTCTCTGCCTCTTTCTACAATCTGTTGCCGCCTGTTTGTGTATTGAACTTGGACTGTTCCTTGACCATGTCTATGCTTCAAGCTACAATCTGTTGCCACTTTTCTGTGTACCGACCCTGATTTGTTTTCTGATCATATCTCTACCTCACACTGTGCCCTGTTGCTGCTTATCTGTGTATCGAACCTGAACTGTTACATGACTGCTCTTGCTATTAGCACCATCCTGTCTGATAGTTTCAGCCACTAGACTCTGAATCTGCTACCTTGACAATGGTGGCATTAATCAGTCACTGTATGGTGGTATTACTCTGTCACGATAGGGTATTATTATTTTATCACTACATAGTCAAATGATTTGGCCATTGTATGATGGTATTATTCAGTCACTGTGTGGTATCTACGGTGGTATTAATCAGTCACTGTATGACGGTATTTTTCAGTCACTGTATGGTGGTATTCTTTAGGCAATGTTTACACCACATTGGTGAGTTTGTTAGCTGCAACGCTGATTTAATTTATAGTCTATAATGGAATAGAGGTATGCCAAAAAAAAAAAATTTTTCATATGCACCAGAATTCCTTTTTTTTTTAAACTGTATTGGAAAGCAGAGTCTGCCACGCTATCCAATACAAGGGCATTCAGTGAATTTTTTTCTTTCTTTGCAGTGGCAGTGCTAGACTGAATTTCTAGTAGTCAGGTTCATTTTGTTGTTGTATTGTTGTTTGTTGTTTTATTTATTTTTTGTACACATCAAATAAACTGTCTGAGGCCAGTTTGAAAAAAGATAATCTGTATTGGATACATTTTCCTTGTCTGCCTATTATAGTGAGTCTATCTTCACCAGTAGATGGACTCCCTTACCCTAACGTGTTACAATAGAAACTGTAAAATGGTGTTTAAAAGATGAACATGTGCTTGCCATGGCTGTATGCCTATTAGGCCTCTCCAGAGGTATGGCCTAATAGATTGCCTGTCAGGCTGGGTTCACACGACCTATTTTCAGACGTAAACGAGGCGTATTATGCCTCGTTTTACGTCTGAAAATAAGGCTTCAATACGTCGGCAAACATCTGCCCATTCATTTGAATGGGTTTGCCGACGTACTGTGCAGACAACCTGTCATTTACGCGTCGTCGTTTGAATGCTGTCAAACGATGACGCATAAAATTACTGCCTCGTCAAAAGAAGTGCAGGACACTTCTTTCAGACGTAATTTGAGCCGTTCTTCATTGAACTAAATGAAGCACAGCTCAAAATTTACGGCTGTCAGAGAAGCCTCGCAAAATGCGAGGAGGAGCAATTACGTCTGAAACGAGGCAGCTGTTTTCTCCTGAAAACAGTCTGTCATTTTAGACGTAAAAGCCTGCTACCGTGTGCACATACCCTCAGTTTTATACTGACAGGCAATAATACTTTGGCATACTAAGTATACCAAAGCATTATGTTGGCGATCAAAGCACCTTTTTTTAGTCCCCTAGTGGAACTAAAAAAAATTATTAATGTCAAATAAAATAATTTAAAAACTGTACACAGTAAAAAATATCCATTTTGTCAAAGTGCAAAAAAATAAATAAAAAATACACATACATCGTATTGCCGTGATCCTAATTATTCCCCAAAAAAAGTTAACACATTATTTAAACCACATGATGAACGACATAAGAAAAAAGGCAAAAAAACTATGACGGAATTGGTTTTTTTTCATTCCCCTTCCTGAAAAAATTTCATAATAGTTAACCATTAACTTCCAAGTACCCCAAAATTGTACCAATAAAAACTACATCTCATCCTGCAAAAAACAAGATCACATATAGCTACATCGACTGAAAAATCTAAACGTTATGACTCTTGAAACACGACCATGCAAAAACAACTTCTTTTCTTTTAAGTGTTTTTATTGTGCAAAAGTAGTTTTTATTGTGCAAAAGTGTTTTTATTGTGCAAAAAAACTATACATGTTTGGTATCGCCATAATCACATTGACCCACAGAATAAAGTAACATGTTATTTATGCCGCACGGTGAACAGCGTAAATTTAAAACACAATAAATAACATTGCTGTTTTTTTTTCCATTCCCTCTCCAAAAAAGTTCATAAAAGTAAAAACAATAATCTATGTGTACATCAAAATGGTTCCATTAAAAAATACAACTTTTCCCACACAAAACAAACCCTCATATAGCTATGTCAACTGAAAAACAGAAGAGGTATAGCTCTTTAAATGTGACAATGAAAAAAATTAAAAAAATTGCTTTGGTCATTAAGGACCAAATTAGGCTGGTCATTAAAGGGTTTAAGGGTTAAGCTTTGATGTGCAGTTGTGTCAATGGCAATTATATCAAGCTTATGACTTTGAAAATATACTTCCATAGAGTTTAGTTTGAAAATCCTTCATGTTAATGTTTCTTAATGATTATACAACAGAAATTAAAGATGACATTCCGGAACTTGCTGTCTACGCAAAATTATACAAGCCACTTAATTCTGAGCATGATGTTTCATTTCTGCAGAATGATTTTGAGAAATATTATAGCTGACATTTATAGTAGATAAATGTTATGATATATTTTGCAGTTTTTGCTGTTTTCTCAACATTAATACAAGAGAGAAATAGTATTTTTTTTCCACAGTTTGGGGGGTAAAAAATTATTTTTTTACGGTGTGAATATAGGAAAAAGCGATTCTCGACATTGTTTTTCTTGTTTATTTTTTTATCAGGTTCACGTTTCACGCTAAATAACCCATTAGATTAATTCTTCAGGTTATTACGGTCGTGTAGATGCCTATTATGTGTAGTTTGTTTTGTTTTTATTTAGTCTAGGGGCAATAAAATGTATTTTATGCAAAATATTGACTTTTTTGGGGACTTTTTATTTATTTATTTTTTGTTACTTTTTTTTAAATCTCATCAAGGGATAACTTTATTTGTAACTTCTTTTTTTTTTTGCTTGTAATGTATTCGCATACTCCTGTATGCTAATGCATTACACTGTGTCACTATGTTACATAGTGTGCCCGAACAGCAGGCTTACTGAACAGACAGCCCTGGGGTCCTCTGTTGGTCACCAGGGCTGAGTGCAGAGGGATTCCCTGGTGTTTGATCGCAATGTATATTCCGGTGATGCGATCAAAGAGGGGAATTCCCTTTGATCATGCCGCGGTCACGGACCGAGACAATCAAAGTGTTAAACAGCTGGGGTCCAAATGTTTTCCGACCCCAGCTGTGTTCAGGAGGCTGCTCTAAGATCAGGAGCTGCTAGTTACAGCTCCTGCTTAGAGGACGAGTGCTCATACGAGCGCTCATCAGCCTCTCCTACAGCGACGCCAAAAGACGTCGCTGCAGACTAAGCACCTGCACCGCCTGACGTCAAAAGACAGTGGGCGGTCGGGAAGGTGTTAAGGACTACGGGAATTTTTACCTTTTTTACCTCACTGCATTCCCTCAGCAATAACTTTTTTATTTTTTTATTTCTGTAAAGCTTTTTGAGGCCTTGCTTTTTGCAAGTTGAGTTACACATAGTTACATAGTTTGTACGGTTGAAAAAAGACACATGTCCATTAAGTTCAACCAAGGGATGGGAACATTTCTACACATAGGAGCTAATATTTTTCTGTTCTAGGAAATTATCTAAGCCTTTTTTAAAGCCATCCACTGTCCCTGCTGTGACCAGCTCCTGCGGTAGACTATTCCATATATTCACAGTAAAGAAGGCTTGTCGCCTCTGCAGGTTGAACCTTTTTTTTTCCAGACAGAGCGAGTGCCCCCTTGTTTTTTGAGAGGGTTTTACATGGAACAGGATTTTACTGTAAAGGATCTGCCAGGCACTTCTGTGTATACGCCCATGGGTAATCAGTCTGCACCTGGTTCTATGTCTCTGAGACTGACTCCATCTTCCACCACTCAGGATGGCAGGCTTAGGAGTGGGAGAGCCTATCGCAGCCTGGCCAGACGGAGCTAGTTCCGCCCTCTGTCTATTTATACCTGCCTTTCCTGTTCCTCCTTTGCTTGTGATTCTTCTCGTGTGGTTTCCTGGCCTTGCTGCAGCTCCTAGCTATTTGACCTTGCTTCATACTGACCCCGGCTTACTGACTACTCTCCTGCTCTGCGTTTGGTACCTCGTACATTCCTGGTTTGACTCGGCTCCTTCACCTCTCCTGTTGCTCACGGTGTTGCCGTGGGCAACTGCCCCATTTCCCTTTGCTTGTGTCCCCTTGTCCGTTTGTCTGTTGTGCACCTACTGAGCGTAGGGACCGTCGCCCAGTTGTACCCCGTCGCCTAGGGCGGGTCGTTGCAAGTAGGCAGGGACTGAGTGGTGGGTAGATTAGGGCTCACTGTCTGTTTCCCTAGCCCCCTGTCATTACATTTACCATATTTTTTGTATGTGTCATTCATATATTTATATAAGTTAATCATGTCCCCCCTTAGTCGTCTTTTTTCAAGGCTAAATAGGTTTAGTTCTTTTAATCTTTCCTCATAACTTAGATTCTCCATGCCCCTTATTAGCTTCGTTGCTCTTCTTTGTATTTTTTCCAACTCCATGGCATCCTTTCTATGAACTGGAGCCCAGAACTGAACTGCATATTCTAGATGAGGCCTTACTAATGCTTTGTAAAGTGGTAATATTATATCCCTGTCTCGCGAGTCCATGCCTCTTTTAATGCACGACAATATCTTGCTGGCCTTTGAAGCACCTGATTGACATTAGATGCTGTTGTTTAGTTTATGATTTACAAGTACACCCAGATCCTTCTCAACAAGTGACTCCCCCAGTATAGCTCCCCCTAGGACATATGATGCATGCAGGTTGTTCGTACCTGTATATTTTGTATATTTGTAGACATCATTTTGGAGTACATAGAAGTTAATGTTTAATCTATATTATTCTTTTTGTAATGACGGAATGAATAAAAAAAATAAGCAATTTTACCATTGTTTTTATTTTTTAAATATTTAGTATTTACCTTCATTGACAAAATAACTTTATTGTATGGGCATAACCAATATATAAATAGTTTTATTCTATAATCATTTTTATTTAATAAAAAATATTTATTTAAAAAAAAATTGTGTTATATTATATTTTGTTTCGTGTCATTTTATTTAAGCACAAACTTTATTTAAGCACTAATTATTTTAAAAAAATGATAGTTTTGTCCTATTAGGGGACTTTTACATTTAAATATTTTATTAAACTGTAATGTAATATAATATAATACAATATGTCTAAATGATATTACATTACTGCCTGTGCATATAAAATGTACAGGTACATGTTAGGGCATAAATAATGTATATGTTATGGCATATATAATGTATGCCCTAAGAGACACTTTTTGTTTACTGGACAGCTCTGAGGGGCCTTAGTTAATTCAACACCATCAGCCCCAGTGGTCGCAATGCTGGAACTGACAGGGAAATGACAAAGAGAGCTCCTTCCCTTTGCCAGCACCGCGATCAGCATTGATCGAAGTGCAGAAAGGGCTAAATAGCCAGGATCTGAACTTTCTCTGATCCCAGCCGTAAGTGCTGAAGTCCTCCTCCATCAGGTGATCACATAGGAACACTCTTCATTGAATTCAACAGTAGATATGGAAACTGGCCAGACAACCCCATTCTCAGGCTAAGTGGACTCTTACTCATTGGACATCTTTCATATCTCGTTGATATGCCTTACAAATCCAGTGAATAAACCCTTTAAAACATATTTCTAAGGAATTAAGCTATATAATCAGGTTGTGATATAGAACTAGCTATATCTTCAGCTAAGGGGTTGTCAGGTTTCTAAATCACAAGAGGTCATGTTTTGGTGGTCTCTTTTTTTTAATCTTTTTAATGACAGTAAATCTATTTTTTTTTTAGATGAATATCTAAAACATTAGTTTTACATGTATTTTTTTTCATGGCAATGAAAAAATTAAAACTTTAAAAGCTCAGCTTTGTTATATTCTGTTACTCTTGAGTAAATTAACATTCTTCACTCTCTTAATACTTTTCACCCCATGTGGAATTGTTATATTTTTTTTGTCTTATTGTATATGAATAAAGTTATTCGCTACTAAGTCTATGGAGCGTTTTCTTCTATTAAAAGCACACAGCGTATCTTCCCTCTGCGCCTTAGGAATTCCGGACGAAAAACCGCACCAAATTGTGGTGCAGTTTTTCAGCTGGAATATCCGCTGCGGAAAACTGTGCTTAGGAAAAAAAAATGTTAAATACTTTTGTAGCCATGGCGTCGCGTCCCTCTGACATCCTGCATCCTGGCCTTCTGGAATGAAGTTTCATAATATGTGACCCCTGCAACCTGTGATTGACTGCAGCGGTCACATGGGATGAAATGTCATCCCAGGAGGTCTGTCTGAAAGAAGAAACACAGAATTCTGGGTAAGTATAACATCTGCATTCAATGGGGGAAAACCTGCAACAAATAAGCATTAATTATGCAAATTCAATTGCCATGCTGCGAATTAAAAAACTCACCGCAGGTCAATTTCTGAGCGTTTTTTCCGCTTATCATTTACACAGCGTACGGATGAGTTTGTTCAAATCTCATCCACTCTGCTACTACTGTATTATGCTGCAGATTTTCCGCAACAAAATCCGTTGCGGAAAATCCACAGTATTTACGCTACGTGGGAACTTACCCTAAAGCTTTCTGGAAGTATCCGTAACTATGAGGATTTAAATATATCTGACCACTCATGAATCACAATCTTCTTTTTATTATATGTATCATATTTTTATGGACTTCACCATTGTCCCTAGCTGGATTTTTAAAGTGTTTAAGATTTTAGACTGGGAGAATATAATAATGACATTACATTTATAGCGCAGGCTCCAACATTCCCTATTGTACGAATCGCTAACTTATGATTTCACCCACCACATTCCATTCATGTTAATTTTCTTTGAGTTTTGTAAAGCAAGTTATGATTTTAAACTCAGACCCTTTATTTTCAAATTGCATTCTATTGTTTGCATAGAATACATTTATTGCAAGCTCTATTGTAACTCACACTGATCCAATACTGTTGTTTTGTTGCATCCTGGTCTCAATTTTACTCTGTAACTAAGAATATTAATAATTTCCCCTCACATTCTGTTTAATTGTGTATAAAAATAACATTATGAATGGCAGTTATGGCATTTGCATGACATTTACATCTGTTAAACACATTAGCATACCTAGTAAAAACGTGTACAGGTGTAAGTAACAGGCCTAAGGTGACATAGGCCCAGGCAGGCTAGTCGTGGAAAAGATGGTATGGAGACCAGGACCAGTGGTAAAGCAAAGTCTTTACTCAGGCTGGTATTACTTCATACGTGACCACAGTCACTTCAATACACTTCAATAGAGGTTCCCGTTCAAGCCGGCAGGATGGCTAGCTGGCCGGCTCACCACTTATGGGACGGTCAAGGGCACTCCTCCCTGATCCATGTGCCGTCCTCTGTGAACCTCCTAGACCTCTAAGTCTGTTCATTGTTGCTCCACTTCACTCTGCGGGGAGCCTCCAGCCCATCATCTAAAACTCACAGTGGCTCTGTAACGTCTATGGCCACGGTCCGTCGTTCGGTCGTTAACCTCGACGGCCGTGGCCATGGACAGCTTACCTCATTGCAGCATCGTCCCCCTGTCAGGCGCCGGAACTCACTTCCGGATTCTGAGTGTCTCCGGCGGGCGCGTGCGTCCGTGCGTGCACGGCCTTAAAGGGCCAGTGCACACATTTTTGCAGCAACTCTGCAATCTGGCCCAGGATGCCCTGGGCTATAAAAAGGGCTCTGCCCCCTTGCTCTTTGCCAGAGCGTTGTTCGTTACCCATTGTTTGTCGTGCTTATGGTGTCCCAGGTGCCTGCAGCCGATTCTACCTTGAGGGACTTTCTACAGATATGGCAACAGACCCGATCTTCTATCCTGTTGGCAGTGGACTGCATAAAGAGAGAGGCAGATAAAAGAAGACGGGTGCCTCCGCAGTTCCTTCCAGGGACTAAAGTCTGGCTGTCTTCTAGAAATATCCGTCTGAAGGTGCCGTCGTGCAAATTTGCTCCTAGCTTCCCTTAGAAATCCTGCTACAGATCAACCCGGTATCCTACAAGCTGCGGCTCCCCCTACCCTCAGGATTCCTAACTCCTTTCACATCTCCCTGCTGAAACCCGTGGTCCTGAACCACTACTCCAGGACTCCTAGCTCCACAGTGGCCCCTGGCGGCTCATCGGGGACTTTTGAAGTAAAGGAGATTCTGGCTACCAAAAAGTATCCGTAACTATGAGGATTTAAATATATCTGACCACTCATGAATCACAATCTTCTTTTTATTATATGTATCATATTTTTATGGACTTCACCATTGTCCCTAGCTGGATTTTTAAAGTGTTTAAGATTTTAGACTGGGAGAATATAATAATGACATTACATTTATAGCGCAGGCTCCAACATTCCCTATTGTACGAATCGCTAACTTATGATTTCACCCACCACATTCCATTCATGTTAATTTTCTTTGAGTTTTGTAAAGCAAGTTATGATTTTAAACTCAGACCCTTTATTTTCAAATTGCATTCTATTGTTTGCATAGAATACATTTATTGCAAGCTCTATTGTAACTCACACTGATCCAATACTGTTGTTTTGTTGCATCCTGGTCTCAATTTTACTCTGTAACTAAGAATATTAATAATTTCCCCTCACATTCTGTTTAATTGTGTATAAAAATAACATTATGAATGGCAGTTATGGCATTTGCATGACATTTACATCTGTTAAACACATTAGCATACCTAGTAAAAACGTGTACAGGTGTAAGTAACAGGCCTAAGGTGACATAGGCCCAGGCAGGCTAGTCGTGGAAAAGATGGTATGGAGACCAGGACCAGTGGTAAAGCAAAGTCTTTACTCAGGCTGGTATTACTTCATACGTGACCACAGTCACTTCAATACACTTCAATAGAGGTTCCCGTTCAAGCCGGCAGGATGGCTAGCTGGCCGGCTCACCACTTATGGGACGGTCAAGGGCACTCCTCCCTGATCCATGTGCCGTCCTCTGTGAACCTCCTAGACCTCTAAGTCTGTTCATTGTTGCTCCACTTCACTCTGCGGGGAGCCTCCAGCCCATCATCTAAAACTCACAGTGGCTCTGTAACGTCTATGGCCACGGTCCGTCGTTCGGTCGTTAACCTCGACGGCCGTGGCCATGGACAGCTTACCTCATTGCAGCATCGTCCCCCTGTCAGGCGCCGGAACTCACTTCCGGATTCTGAGTGTCTCCGGCGGGCGCGTGCGTCCGTGCGTGCACGGCCTTAAAGGGCCAGTGCACACATTTTTGCAGCAACTCTACAATCTGGCCCAGGATGCCCTGGGCTATAAAAAGGGCTCTGCCCCCTTGCTCTTTGCCAGAGCGTTGTTCGTTACCCATTGTTTGTCGTGCTTATGGTGTCCCAGGTGCCTGCAGCCGATTCTACCTTGAGGGACTTTCTACAGATATGGCAACAGACCCGATCTTCTATCCTGTTGGCAGTGGACTGCATAAAGAGAGAGGCAGATAAAAGAAGACGGGTGCCTCCGCAGTTCCTTCCAGGGACTAAAGTCTGGCTGTCTTCTAGAAATATCCGTCTGAAGGTGCCGTCGTGCAAATTTGCTCCTAGCTTCCCTTAGAAATCCTGCTACAGATCAACCCGGTATCCTACAAGCTGCGGCTCCCCCTACCCTCAGGATTCCTAACTCCTTTCACATCTCCCTGCTGAAACCCGTGGTCCTGAACCACTACTCCAGGACTCCTAGCTCCACAGTGGCCCCTGGCGGCTCATCGGGGACTTTTGAAGTAAAGGAGATTCTGGCTACCAAAAAGGTGGGAGGAAGGACATTTTATTTAGTGGACTGGAGGGGGTTCGGTCCAGAAGAGAGGTCTTGGGAGCCAGAGGAGAACATTGATGCTCCAGTCCTCGTGAGGAAGTTTCTCTCCCCTCTAGTCCCAAGAAGAGGGGGCGTAAGAGGGGGGATACTGTAACGTCTATGGCCACGGTCCGTCGTTCGGTCGTTAACCTCGATGGCCGTGGCCATGGACAGCTTACCTCATTGCAGCGTCGTCCCCCTGTCAGGCGCTGGCACTCACTTCCGGATTCTGAGTGTCTCCGGCGGGCGCGCGCACCCGCGCGTGCACGGCCTTAGAGGGCCAGTGCACTCATTTTTGCAGTAACTCTGCAATCTGGCCCAGGATGCCCTGGGCTATAAAAAGGGATCTGTCCCCTTGCTCTTTGCAAGAGTGTTGTTTGGTACCCATTGGTTGTCATGCTTATGGTCTCCCAGTGTCTTCCAGCTTCCCAGTGTACCTTGCTCCTGTATCCCGTATACTGTTTCCGTGCTACCTAGTGGTATTACCGTGCTGTGCTATTTGCCGTGCTGTGCTACAGCCTACGCTGATCTGCTACGCCTCACCTGACGACTTCCCGCCGCCTGGTCCTGGACGTACCTGCCTCACTACTGCCTACGATTGCCTCAGGTACCCTCGCTGAACTAATTGAACTGTATACTTACCTGTTTGGTCAGCTTCCATCCCACTACGTGGTACGGCCCAGTGGGTCCACACCCCGCATCGTGACAGGCTCACTGGCAACACATGGGAAGACTCCTGCACGCCAACTGTCAATGTTGCCTAACCCACCTCATCTCAGTGCCCACATACGTGCTGCTCAGAACCAACAGCAACTTGCCTTTTATTTATCAGCTTATCACAGTGCAAGACCTCTCTCGGGCTTAGCCCACGCACTGAACCCCAAAAGCAACCGCTTTTTAACTGCTAAGCGTTTCCAGAACAGGCACGCAGCGTTGACATGCTTGTCACATTCTAACGATGTTATGGTGCTTGAAAACATACTACTAAGATGGCGCCCCGGGGCTAAACAATTTAGTAGTATCGTAGCCTGACACCTTTGCCTAACCTGCCAAAGCAATACAATACAATAGAACATAACATGTCTTCCTCTGGATGTGCACCTGGGGGGAGAAAAATAAGTTACATAGTTACATAGTTAGTATGGTTGAAAAAAGACACATGTCCATCAAGTTCAACCAAGGGATGGGGAAAGGGAAGGTTAAAATTTCTATACATAGGAGCTAATATTTTTTCGTTCTAGGAAATTATCTAAGCCTTTTTTAAAGCCATCTACTGTAGATACTGTGACCAGCTCCTGCGGTAGACTATTCCATAGATTCACAGTTCTCACAGTAAAGAAGGCTTGTCGCCTCTGCAGATTGTTCCTTTTTATTCTCCAGACGGACGGATTATGTTTATATAAGTTAATCATGTCCCCCCTTAGTCGTCTTTTTTCAAGACTAAATAGCTTTCCTCATAACTTAGATTCTCCATGCCCCTTATTAGCTTCGTTGCTCTTCTTTCTATTTTTTACAATTCCAGGGCATCCTTTCTATGAAATGGAGCCCAGAACTGAACTGCATATTCTAGATGAGGCCTCACTAATGCTTTGTAAAGTGGTAATATTATATCCCTTATATCCCCCGCAAGTCCATGCCCCTTTTAATACACGAAAATATCTTGCTGGCCTTTGAAGCAGCTGATTGACACTGTATGCTGTTATTTAGTTTATGATTTACAAGTTTGATTGGCCTGATGAAGACGCCGGTCCGGCGTTGAAACGCGTAGCCTGTCTACTTATATTAAATGTAATTTTATTATACGATCTGCCTAGCCCTTGCCGTTATTAGCAGCGCCCTTTGGTCCCCTTTTTTTTCTCCTTTTATTACAATTACTTGACAACAAACTCAGTTTTGCTGTCTTTTTACGGACCCGGCAGCAGCTTTTTTATTTCCTCTCCCCGTTGTGACACCTGCCAGTGTCTACAACATAAGGTGAGCACTTTTGATCAAATTAGTAGCTCTACCTTTATCCCCCTTTTATTTGCACTATGTGGCACTGTGTCTCTTTTACTCTTTCTTAGTTTTCTTTTAATACACGACAATGTCTTGCTGGCCTTTGAAGCAGCTGATTGAAACTGTATGCTGTTATTTAGTTTATGATTTACAAGTACACCCAGATCCTTCTCAACAAGTGAATCCCCCAGTGTAGCTCCCCCTAGGACATATGATGCATGCAGCTTGTTGGTACCCAGATGCATAACTTTACATTTATCTACATTAAACTTAATTTGCCAATTGGATGCACAAACACTTAGTTTGTTTAAATCCGCTTTAAATTCGCGAATATCTTCCATAGACTGAACATTATTACATAGCTTGGTGTCATCTGCAAGAATAGAAATAGGGCTATTAATTCCATCCTCTATATCATTAATAAATAAGTTGAATAATAGTGGTTCCAGCACGGAACCCTGGCGTACACCACTTATAACCGGGGACCATTCAGAGTAGGCATCATTGACCACAACTCTCTGGATACGGTCCTTGAGCAAATTCTCAATACAATTACAAACTATACTTTTTAAATCTATAGTCCATAATTTACCCATTAGACGTCTATGAGGGACAGTGTCAAATACCTTTGCAAAGTCCAAAAACACTATATCCACAGCGGCCCCTCTGTCTAGGCTTCTGCTCACCTCTTCATAAAAACAAATCAGGTTGGTTTGACAACTTCTGTCCTTAGTAAAACCGTGCTGGCTGTCACTTATAATACTATTTTTTGTCACATAATCCTGTATATAGTCCCTCAATAGCCCCTCAAACATTTTCCCCATGATGGTTGTTAAGTTTACTGGTCTATAATTACCCGGGGAAGACCAAAAGCCCTTTTTGAAAATAGGCACTACATTTGCCCGGCGCCAGTCCCTTGGCACTATACCAGTCACTAGAGAATCTCGAAATATTATGAAGAGGGGGACAGAAATAACTGAACAAACTCTTAAACCCCTTCCCGCTCCTGGACGTACTATTACGTCATGGCAGCTGTATCGTTCGCGCTCCATGACCTAATAGTACGTCTCGGGAGTAACGGCCGTTTCGGCCGTCCTCCCGACACATACAGGAGCTGTGACAGCTGCTGTCTTGTTCAGCAGCTGTCACAGCTCCTACAGCGGGGACCGATCGCTGTGTCCCCGCTGATTAACCCCTTAAAAGCCGCGTTCTATAGGGGTTAAGCTGCCATCGCCGGCCTGCTACGCTATAGCGGCCGGCGATGGTGACTATGGCAACCGGACACAAAACAATGGCGTCCGGCTATGTCATAGACGGAAGCCTAGTGCGTCCTGACAACGTCAGGACCCACTATGCTTGCTGTCAGTGAGTAGCTGACAGTTCTAATACACTGCACTACGCATGTAGTGCAGTGTATTAGAATTGCGATCAGGGCCTCCTGCCCTCAAGTCCCCTAGTGGGACAAAGTAATACAGTAAAAAAAAAGTTAAAAGAAGTTGTGTAAAAATAAGAAAATAAAAGTTTTAAAAGTATTAAAAGTAAAAATCCCCCTTTTTCCCTTATCAGTCATTTATTATTAATAAAAATATATAAACAAACAAATAAACTATACATAATTGGTATCGCCGCGTCCGTAACGGCCTGAACTACAAAATTATTTCATTATTTATCCCGCACGGTGAACGCCGTAAAAGAAAATAATAATAAACCGAACCACAATCACAATTGTTTGGTCACTTCACCTCCCAAAAAATGGAATAAAAAGAGATCAAAAAGTCGCATGTACCTAAAAATGGTCCTGATCGAAACTACAGTTCGTTACGCAAAAAATAAGTCCTCGCACGGCTTTCTTGATGGAAAAATAAAAACGTTATGGCTCTTAGAATAAGGTAACACAAAAAGTGAATGATTGTTTACAAAACTTATTTTATTGTGCAAACGCCATAAGACATAAAAAAAAACTATAAACATATGGTATCGCCCCGCAGAATAAAGTGAATATTTTATTTATAGCGCACAGTGAACGCTGTAAAAAAAAAAAGAATAAAAAAACAATAGTAGTTTGCTGTTTATTAGTCACCACGCCACCTAAAAATAGAATAAAAACTGATCGAAAAGGAGCATGCACCCCAAGAAAACTACAATGGATTCCTCAAGGGGTCTAGTTTCCAAATTGGGGTCACTTTTGGGGGGTTCCCAATGTTTTGGCACCACAAGACCTCTTCAAACCGGACATGGTGCCTAATAAAAAAGAGGCCTCAAATCCACTAGGTGCTCCTTTGCTTCGGAGGCCGGCGCTTCAGTCCATTACCGCACTAGGGCCACATGTGGGATATTTCTCAAAACTGCAGAATCTGGGCAATACGTATTAAGTTGCGTTTCTCTGATAAATCCTTTTGTGTTATAAAAAAAATGGTATAAAGAGGATTTTCTGACAAAAAAAAAATGTACATTTCACCTCTACTTTGCTCTAAATTTCTGTGAAACTCCTAAAGGGTTCATAAACTTTCTAAATGATGTTGTGAATACTTTGAGGGGTCTAGTTTCTAAAATGGGGTGTTTGATAGGGGTTTATAATATATGGGCCCCTCAAAGCAACTTCAGAACTAAACTGTAACCTAAAAAAATAAATGAATGAGGCAATACTTCGCTTCTTACATTATACTGATAATGAGCCGTGCCCACCCCGAGATGACCCCAGTTTTGACCGTTTGTATAAACGGAGACCCCTATTAGACCGTTCCAGTGCCTGGTTTTCCCTAGCATTCACCCCCAAGAAGTGTATTTCTATTGATGAGTCCCTGGTACATTTTAAAGGGAGGGTTCAATTCCGCAAGTACTTGCCGGGTAAGATGGCAAGGTATGGCGTGAAGATGTATAAGCTGCGAGAGTGCATCCGGGTATACCTACAGGTTTAGGCTATATGAAGGGAAGGCCACCCCCAAACCAGACTGCATCCTGGACTACAATAGGTACATGGGAGGGATGGACTTGTAAGATCAAATCCTGAAGCCCTACAGCGCCATGCGGTGTGGTATAAGAAGCTGGCCGGGCACATAATACAGATGGCTTTGTACAATGCTCGATATGCAGGCCAGACGGGAACTTTCCTGGAATTTCAAGAGGTGATTATCAAGAACCTAATCTTTAGGGACCAAGAAGGGGGGGCACCCAGTACTTCTGGAAGCGAGGCCACGCGCATCGTACCAGGGCAACACTTTCCAGGAGAAGTTCCCCAAACTGGCAAGAAGGGAAAAAGTCAAAAGAGGTGCAAAGTCTGCTATAAGAGGGCGATAAGGGAGGACTCAATATATCAATGTGACACATGTCCCGAATAACCAGAGCTCTGTATGAAAGTCAGTTTTAAAATTTATCATACATCCCTTGGTTTATAATATACCCCAATTTTACTTACCCTGATCCCCTCAGCACAGCTTATCCCCCCTCGTCTTTCCCCTCTGAGCCCTGCTGTGTGTCCAGGCAGCTGATAACAGCCACATGTAGGGTATTGCCATACCCGGGAGAACCCACATTACAGTTTATGGGGTGTAGGTCTCTGGTCAAAATGCTCACTACACCTCTGGATGAATGCCTTAAGGGTGTAGTTATTAAAACGGGGTCACTTCTTGCGGGTTTCAACTGTACTGGTACCTCAGGGGCTTCTGCATACATGACTTCGCACTAGAAAATCCCCAGTAGGCCAAATGGTGGTCCTTTCCTTCTGAGCCCTCCCATGGGCCCAAACGGCAGTTTATCACAACAAATGGGGTATTGCGGCACTCAGAACAAATTGCGCAACAGAATGGGGTATTTTGTTTCTTGTGAAAATAAGAAATTTTCAGCCAAAACTACATATTATTTGAAAAAAATAATTTTGTTTTCATTCCAGCCCAATTCAAATAAGTTCTGTGAAAAAACTATGGGGTCAAAATGGTCACAACACCCATAAATGAATTCCTTGAGGGGTGTAGTTTCCAAAATGGGGTCATTTGTGGTTGGTTTCTATTGCTTTGATACCTCTGGGGCTCTGCAAATGTGACATGGCACCCGAAAACCAATCCAGCAAAATCTGGACTCCAAAGAACACACAGCGCTCCTTTCCTTCTGAGCCCTCCCATGGGCCCAAACGGGAGTTTATCACCACAAATGGGGTATTGCCTCACTCAGGACAAATTGGGCAACAAAATGGAGTATTTTATTTCTTGTGAAAATAAGAATTTTTGAGCTAAAATGACATATTATAGGAAAAAATATATTTTTTTTAAATTCCCAGCCAAATTCAAATAAGTTCTGTGAAGAAACTATGGGGTCTAAAAGGTCACATTACGCATAAATGAATTCCTTGAGGGGTGTAGTTTCCAAAATGGGGTCACTTCTGATGGGTTTCCGTTGCTTTGATACCTCTGGGGCTCTGCAAATGCGACATGGCACCCTAAAACCAAACCAGCAAAATCTGTACTCCAAAGAACACACGGCGCTCCTTCCCTTCTGAGGCCTCCCATGGGCCCAAAAGGCAGTTTATTGCCACAAATGGGGTATTGCTGCACTCAGGACAAATTGGGAAACAAAATTTAGTATTTTGTTCCCTGTGAAAATAAGAAATTTTGATAAAAAATTACATCTTATTGGAAAAAATGTCATTTTTTTAATGTCACAGCCCAATTGAAATAGGTGCTGTGAAAAAACTGTGTGGTCAAAATGCTAACAACAACCATAAATGAATTCCTTGAGGGGTGTAGTTTCCAAAATGGGGTGACTTTTGGTGGGTTTCCCTTGCTTTTATACCTCTGAGGCTCTGCAAATGCAATCCAGCAAAATCTGGACTCCAACAAACATATAGCGCTCCTTTCCTTCTGAGCCCTCCCATGGGCCCAAACGGCAGTTTATCACCACAAATGGGGTATTGCCACACTTAGGACAAATTGGGCAACAAAATGGGGTATTTTGTTCCCTGTGAAAATAAGAAATTTTGATCACAAATGACATTTTATTGGAAAAAATTAAATTTTATTCATTTCACAGCCCAATTCAAATACGTGCTGTGAAAAAACTGTGCGGTCAAAATGGTAACAACAACCATAAATGAATTCCTTGAGGGGTGTAGTTTCCAAAATGGGGTCACTATTGGGGGATTCCTACTGTTTTGGCACCTCAACACCTCTTCAAACCTGGCATGCTGCCTAAAATATATTCTAATAAAAAAAGAGGACTCAAAATGCACTAGGTGCTTCTTTGCTTCTAGGGCTTGTGTTTTAGTCCACGAGCACAGTAGGGCCACATGTGGGACATTTCTAAAAACTGCAGAATCTGGACAATACATATTTAGTAGTGTTTCTCTGGTAAAAACTTCTGTGTTACAGAAAAAAAATGAATAAAATTGAAATTCAGCAAGAAAAATGAAATTTGCAAATTTCACCTCCACTTTGCTTTAATTCCTGTGAAATGCCTGAAGGGATAAAAAAACTTTCTAAATGCTGTTTTGAATACTTTGAGGGGTATAGTTTTTAAAATGGGGTGTTTTATCAGGGTTTCCAATACATAGGCCCCACAAAGCCACTTCAGAACTCAAGAGGTACCTTAAAAAAAAGGCTTTTGAAATTTTCTTAAAAATATGAGAAATTGCTGTTTATGTTCTAAGCCTTGTAACGTCCAAGAAAAATAAAATAATTTTCAAAAAACGATGCCAATCTAAAGTAGACATATGGGAAATGTTAACTAGTAACTATTTTGGGTGGTATAACCGTCTTTTTTACAAGCAGATGCATTTCAATTCTGAAAAATGCAATTTTTTCAAAATTTTCTCAAAATTTTGCAATTTTTCACCAATAAACATTGAATATATCGAACAAATTTTACCATGAACATGAAGCCCAATGTGTCACGAGAAAACAGTCTCAGAATCGCTTGGGTAGGTTTAAGCATTCCGACGTTATTACCACATAAAGTGAAATATGTCAGATTTGAAAAATGGGCTCTCAGCCTTAAGGCCAAAACTAGGCTGCGTCCTTAAGGGGTTAAGAAATCTAGGGTGTAAACCATCTGATCCCGGGGCCTTGTGTACATTTATTTTATTTTATTTATCTTGGACCATATCTACATTCATCCAATTCAGTATATCAACTGATATATTAACAGCACTGCCACCGGCTACATCAGCTGCTCTTTCTTCTGTTGTATATACAGAGCTAATGAACGCATTTAGTAACTCTGCCTTCTCTTGATCCCCTGTTACCAACTCCCTATTACCACTATCTAGGGGTTTTACTATCCTTGGCCACCTGCCTTTCATTTTGTATTTTTGCTGATTTTATTACCTTTTTACAGATTTTATTAAGCGCTTTATAATTTAAAAAGGCTACAGATGTACCCTCAGATTTGTATTTTTCAAATGCCCTTTTTTTGTCATGTATTGCCCTTTTTACAGAAGGTGTAAGCCATGTGGGGTTTAATTTTAGTCGTTTATGCTTGTTACCTATAGGAATAAATATTGCACTATAATTACCAAAAGTAGATTTGAAAATCTCCCATTTACCATTTATCATATGTTGCAAACAAAAGTAAAGGACACCATTTTTGGCACAACCTAACTTAGGGCCTTTAAACCCTGCAGGACCCAGCCTGTTTTGGCCTTCAGGACCCAGCCGATTTTTTCAAATTTGACATGTGTTATTTTATGTCGTAATAACGTTGGAATGCTTTTACCAATACAAGCGATTCTGAGATTGTTTTCTCGTGACATGTTGTACTTTATGTTAGTGAAAAAATTTTGTCGATAATTTTGGTATTTATTTCTGAAAAACACCACAATTTAGAAAAAATTTGCAAAAATTAGCATTTTTCTAAATTTTAACGTATCTGCTTGTAAAACAGATAGTAATACCACACAAAATAGTTACTAGTTAACATTTCCCATATGTCTACTTTATGTTTGCATCATTTTTTGAAGGTCCTTTTATTTTTCTAGGACGTTACAAGGCTTAGAACTTTAGCAGCAATTTCTCTTATTTTAAAGAAAATTTCAAAAGGCTATTTTTTCAGTGACCTGTTCAGTCTGAGGTGGCTTTAAGGTCCTTATATATTAGAAAATCCCCATAAGTCGCCCCATTTTGAAAACTGCACCCCTCAAAGTATTCGAATCAGTATTCACAAAGTGTTTTAACCCTTTAGGCGTTTCACAGGAATTAAAGCAAAGTAGAGGTGAAATGTACAAATTTTATTTTTTTTGCAGAAATTAATTTCTAATAATTTTTTTTTTTGTAACACAGAAGGTTTTACCAGAGAAATGAAACTCAATATTTATTGCCCAGATTCTGCAGTTTTTAGAAATATCTGACATGTGGCCCCAATGCGGTAATGGACTGAAGCACCGGCCTCAGAAGCAAAGGAACACCTAGTGGATTTTGGGCCTCCTTTTTTTTTTGAATATATTTTAGGCACCGTGTCAGGTTTGAAGAGGTCTTGTGGTGCCAAAACAGTGGAAACACCCCAAAAGTTACCCCATTTTGGAAACTACACCCCTCAAGGAATTTATCTAGGTGTATAGTTAGCATTTTGACCGCACAGGTTTTTCGCTAAATTTATTAGAATTAGTCTGTAAAAATAAAAATCTACTTTTTTCTGAAAAAACATAGAAATTTTTAATATTTACAAAAAATAATAAAGAAAATGCACCCCAACATATGTAAAGCAATGTCTCCCGATTACGGTATTATCCCATATGTGGTAATAAACTACTGATTGGACCCACAGCAAGGCTCAGAAGGGAAGGAGCGCCATTTGGATTTTGGAGCATGGATTTTGCTGGATTGGTTTTCGGTTCCATGTCGCGTTTGCAACCCCCTGGAGGGACCAAAACAGGGGAAACCCTCCAAAAGTGACCCCATTTTGGAAACTACACCTATCAAGGAATTTTTCTAGGGGTATAGTTAGCATTTTGACCACACGAGTTTTTCGCAAAATATATTGGAATTAGTCTTTAAAAATTAAAATCTACTTTTTTTCTGAAAAAACATAGAAATTTTTAATATTTACAAGGAATAATGAAGAAAATCACCCCAACATTTGTAAAGCAATGTCTCCAGATTACAGCAATATCCCATATGTGGTAATAAACTGCTGATTGGACCCACAGCAGGGCTCAGAAGGGAAGGAGTGCCATTTGAATTTTGGAGCACGGATTTTGCTGGATTGGTTTTCGGTTCCATGTCGCGATTGCAACGCCATGGAGAGACCAAAACAGGGGAAACCCCCCAAAAGTGACCCCATTTTGGAAACGACACCTCTCAAGGAATTTATCTAGGGGTATAGTTAGCATTTTGACCACACAGGTTTTTTGCAGAATTTAGTGGAATTAGGCAGTGAAAATGAAAATCAACTTTTTTTCTGAAAAAGCATAGAAATGTTAAATTTTTACAAGGAATAAAGGAAAAAAAGAACCACAACATTTGTAACGCATTTTCTCCTGATTACGGCACTACCCCATATGTGGTAATAAACTGCTGATTGGACCCATGGCACCGCTCAGAATGGAAGTAGCGCCATTTGGATTTTGGAGCACGGATTTTGATGGATTGTTTTTCGGTGCCATGCCGCCTTTGCAACGCCCTGGAGAGACCAAAACAGTGGAAGCCCCCCAAGTTACCCCATCTTGGAAACCCCCCTCAAGGAATTTTTCTAGGGGTATAGTGAGCATTTAGACTCCACGGGTCTTTTGCAGAATTTATTAGAATTAGGCGGAGAAAATTAATATCACAATTTTTTCCACTAAAATGTTGAATTTTCTCATTTTCACAAGGGATAAAGGAGAAATAAACAACCAATTTTTATAAAGCAATTTCTCCCGGGTACGGAAATACCCCACATGGGGTCATACATTTTTTTCATTAGAAATGAATTAACCCTTTCAGGACTTATCCATTTTTTGCTTTCTTATTTTCGTTTTTCACTACCCGCCTTCCAAGAGCCATAACTTTTTTCTTTTTCCGTCAGTAGAGTGATGTAAGGGCTTATTTCTTGCGGGAGGAATTGTAGTTTCTATTGATACAATTTAAAGAGCCATAAAAAGTACTGGGAAACCAAAAAAAAATAGGAAAATATAGTAATATAGGAAAAAAAATCTGATTCCATTTTTTAGGGTTTTCGTTTTTACAGCTTTCGCCGTGCGGTAAAAACGAAAACTACAGCGATTTTGGCGGTTTAAATTATTTACGTTTTTTACGGTGTTCACCGTGCGAGTTAAATAATGGTATATTGTAATAGTTCAACCTTTTACGGACGTAGCGATATCAATTCTGTTTATTTTTTGACATTACTTTTGAAGAAAAATGGGAAAAGGTTTTTTTTTTACTTTTTTTTTCTTTCTCACTACTAATAACTTTAATTCTTCTACACATTTTATTAGTCCCCTTAGGGGACTTGTACCAGCGATCATTGGATCGCGGGTACAATATGCTGCAATACTAATGTATTGCAGTATATTGTTATTCTTACAGGCTTCTGTAACCGTACGATCGCTGTTCCTGTCCGTTAGTCCCTGGTGTCAGCTGTAGTACACAGCTGACACCCGCAGCATATGGAGCGGGCTCAGCACGTGAGCCCGCTCCATACATCACCTCCGCACCATGACGTGCTATTAAGTCATAGTGCTCAAAGGGGTTAATGCACAGCGGATGGTGTGAATATTGCAATTTTGCACTGATGTGTCATTTTAGTGCATAATATGTTGTGCCCAGTTTGTGCTACTGAAGACAAATACCTCATAAAACGTTAAGCGGGTTCTCCCGGGTATGGCGATGCCATATATGTGGGCGCAAACTGCTGTTTGGGGACGCTGCAAGGCTCAGAAGGGAGGGAGCGCCATTTTGCTTTTGGAGCGCAGATTTTGCTTGGCAGTTTTTCTGTTTTGGGTTTCGCTGGTATTTCAGTTTATAATGTGGGGGGCATGTGTAATCTGTGCGGAGAACAGGGCATAATAAGAGGGTATAATAATGCGGTAAATAAATAATAATTCATAGATATGTGGCCGGCGTCGCACTGATAAATGGTGTCGGATGTTATCCGCTTTTAGAAAACACTGCACATTTTGCATCGCCATATTCCTGGGAGCCAGAACGTCTTTATTTTTTCACCACCGGAGCTGCGTGAGGGCTTATTTGTTGCGGGACAATCTGTACTTTTCATTGGGACCATTTTGGGATACATGCGATTTTTTTTGATCACTGACCAAAAACAATGCAGATTAGGAAGAAAAAGCTGCTCCTCTGAACGGGCGCTCAGGTGTGGATTGTACTGATGTCTTCACAAAATCGTCAGGGTGTATTTTCAACGATTTTATTATTAAAAAAGAACAATATAAAATTTGATTGCTGCAACGCGTTTCAACCACGCACTGTGGTCTTCATCAGGCTTATAAATTTGGTTACAATACATCATCTTATATACTTGTATCATATGCTTCACTTCCAGGTTAAACTGGCAAGGTGAAGGTTCATCATGGGTGTTTCAGCACAGGTGTGTGTATGTTTTTTCCTCAGACTGATTTTCTCTTAATTGCTATTTCTCCTCTTTTCTACCTTTTAACCAACTATTTTCTGCCAAATGGTAGATATTCTTAGCTTTAGTGTAAAAGAGGATTGATTTTTTGTATACATATATATATATATATACATATACACACACACATATATATATATATATATATATATATATATATATACATATGTCCACATGCAGGTGACCGTATATTTCAAAGAAATCATCATCGTCCGCGTATTCTCGCCGCTGACAGACAGTGTGAGTACTCTTAGTTTCTTTGATAATTGTGTTTATTCTTTTTGATAGTTTTGATGCTATCCTTTATTCTAACTAAGATAATTGTATTACTGGTAAAAAATACTTCTAGTTTCATTGCTGTTCGTTTGAATCTAATTGTCGGGAGCCATACGTATACGTGGGGAATACGTGGGGAATACAATTTACACAAAATATATCAAAAGAAAAAATAATATTTTTAGATTTAGAAATCAGTCATTCTGATAATAAATTTTTAACAAAAACACATTTTAAAGACACAGATAAAAATAGTTTTTTAAATTTCAAAAGTGCACACTATAAAAAATGGATAACAAATATCCCACACAGTCAGTATAGGAGAATAAGAAAAAATTGCTCCTCAGTGAATGGATACAAAGAACAATCCAAAATCCTCAAAGCAAAGTTTGAGGAGAAAAAATATCCTCAAGATCTCCTTAAACATGCGTATCAAAAAAATTTAGATACATCTCAAGAAGCATGCCTTGTAGAAAAAGTACATATAGCACATAACAAAGATATTTTAAAGAAAAGACATTCAAACAATTTTATTACAACATTTAATAAAGATCATAATGTTATTAGAAGTGCATTGCAAAAACACTGGAATGTACTTTTAAACGATCCGATTTTAAATAAAATTATCCCTATAAAACCAGGGATAACATTCCGTCGGGGGAGAACTATTAAAAATATATTAGCACCTAGTAGGTTGAAAACGAATATCCCCACCTCTACCCAAGATCATTATTATAAACCGGCAGGGATCCATAAATGTGGAAAAAGAAACTGTTTGTGTTGTTTTAATATTAACAAAGGAAAAACTCAAGTTACATCAAATGTAACACAAGAAATATTTGAAATTAATACTTATATGAACTGTGAAACTGATTATGTAATTTATATGATTGAATGTGAGTGCGGATTGCAATATATTGGAAGAACAACCCAGACACTAAGAAAGAGATTAAATGGTCACCGCTTTAATGCAAAAAACGGTTTTCTCAAACATAGCTTATCAAGGCATTTACTATATAACCATTCATCTGATTTTTCTAAAATAAAAATTTCCCCAATCGAACAAGTAAATGTTAAAACACACAACAGAATCTCTACCCTGAATAAAAGGGAGTCCTTCTGGATATTTAAATTTGGGACCTTGAGCCCAAATGGACTCAATGAAAAAATTGATCAAGTGTAGTTTGAACGATCTATTAAAATACAATGACATCTGTATTAAAAATGATAGGATAAGATTGAGTGTGATACACCTACAAAGAATAAATAATAATGGGAATATTTCTCTTCTTAAAATTAAATATATATATATATACATAAAAAACAGGAGCGCCTGGCTCCCGACAATTAGATTCAAACGAACAGCAATGAAACTAGAAGTATTTTTTACCAGTAATACAATTATCTTAGTTAGAATAAAGGATAGCATCAAAACTATCAAAAAGAATAAACACAATTATCAAAGAAACTAAGAGTACTCACACTGTCTGTCAGCGGCGAGAATACGCGGACGATGATGATTTCTTTGAAATATACGGTCACCTGCATGTGGACATATGTATATATATATATATATATATATATATATATATATATATATATATATATATGTGTGTGTGTATATGTATATATATATATATGTATACAAAAAATCAATCCTCTTTTACACTAAAGCTAAGAATATCTACCATTTGGCAGAAAATAGTTGGTTAAAAGGTAGAAAAGAGGAGAAATAGCAATTAAGAGAAAATCAGTCTGAGGAAAAAACATACACACACCTGTGCTGAAACACCCATGATGAACCTTCACCTTGCCAGTTTAACCTGGAAGTGAAGCATATGATACAAGTATATAAGATGATGTATTGTAACCAAATTTATAAGCCTGATGAAGACCACAGTGCGTGGTTGAAACGCGTTGCAGCAATCAAATTTTATATTGTTCTTTTTTAATAATAAAATCGTTGAAAATACACCCTGACGATTTTGTGAAGACATCAGTACAATCCACACCTGAGCGCCCGTTCAGAGGAGCAGCTTTTTCTTCCTAATCTGCATTACTTCAAAACCGCAAGGAGAGGAGTTCCTGACACGAATTCACCCCATGCGGTTATGGCTCCAGAGGCAAGCACAGTGTGATCAAGCATGTACAAGCTACAAAGTTAAGTTGTGCTGGCGACATTGCACAACTCACCAAGGTGAGCTCCATTCATTAAGTTACTCAATATCTTACAAATACCAGAACGATATCACCTTAGAGGAGCGCCGTTTTTTTCTCTTTTTTATCCCCCCTTTTTATCTTAAGAATGACCAAAAACAAGCAATTCTGAAAATGTTTTTTAGTTTATTTTTTGCGGCGTTCACCGTGCACTATAAATGACCATTATATTTTATTCTGCAGGTCGGTACGATTACGGCGATACCATATGTATATAGTTTTTTTTTGTGTTTTGCAGCGTTTGCGCAATAAAATCTCTTTTTTATAAAATAATTTATTTTCTGTCACCATATTCTGAGAGCCGTAACTTTTTTATTTTTCAGTTAATAAAGCTGTGTAAGGGCTTGTTTTTTGCGGGACGGGTTGTAGTTTTTATCGGTATTATTTTCGGGTACATGCGACTTTTTGATCACTTTTTATTCTCTATTTTGGGAGGGGTGGTGACCAAAAAATAGAGATTCTGGTGTCGTTTTTTATTGATTTTTTTTGGGGTGTTCATCATGCGGGAAAAATAACATTATAGTTTTATAGCTGGGGTCATTACGAACGCGGTGATACCAGATATGTGTACTTTTTTTAACGTTTTCATTTTTTTCCTATAATGAAAGACTTATTATAGGAAAAAAATGAAGTGTTTGTTTATATAACTTATAACTTTTATTTTTACACTTTTTTAAAACATTTTTATTATCTTTTTTTTACTTTTTTCACTTGTCCCACTAGGGGACACTTAGACTTGCTGCTTTGATCGCTGCTAGAGTACATTACACTACACACGTAGTGTAATGTACTCTAACTGTCATTGTGACGTGACCGTCACACTGACAGGAAGCATCGGAGGACCGGCCAGAGGCTGCTCCTCCGAGGCTTCCGTACATGGCAACCCGGAGGTCATTGTCTGACCTCCGATTGCCACGACAAGCATCGGTAGCCCCCACGATCACTTCGTAGGGGCTGCCGATATGCTTCAAACCACAATCCGTCGCCGCATTTATGGGGTTAATTGCCGAAATCAGCGGCGATGGTCCGCTGACCAGCAAGGCTGGAGTGTCAGCTGTCGGGGACAGCTGGCCTCCCGGTTCTCGGACACTGTCCGTTAGGACAGCGTGCGCCGGGAACTACTCCGCAATAGTACGTCTGGATGCGGGAACTAACCCCTCTGCAGGACGTACTATTGCGGAGCAGCGCGGGAAGAGGTTAAGAAATAGGGATCCTCCCCACATTTTTACACAGGTTCCGACTGGGCCTATAAAACTTAGTTACTCCCCTTGGACTTTTTCATGTTGCACTGTGTAAAAATAATAATGCACTATTTGATTGTGATCTACAGAAAATTATTTTTTAGTGTTAAAGGAAAAGTACCGTAATTCTCTGCATTTATCACAGTTATTAAATTCCAAATAATGAAATGCATAACTATTCTCCCCTGTTACTACAGAACAACTCTAGTTATCACTAAAGCCAACTGGAAATCACCTGTGTGCAAGTGTTTCAAGTTATATTATAGTAGTATAAATAAGGGCATGTTCACACGCAGTGACCAAAGAACGTCTGAAAATACGGAGCTGCTTTCAGGCAAAAACAGCTCCTGATTTTCAGACGGTTTTGTAGCAACTCGCGTTTTTCGCCGCGTATTTTACGGAGGTAATTGGAGCTGTTTTTCAATGGAATCAATGAAAACGTCCCAAGAAGTGACATGCACTTCTTTCTCGCGGGCGTCTTTTTACGTGCCGTATTTTGACAGTGACGCGTAAAATTACACCTCTTGGGAACAGAACACAGTAAAACCCATGGGCAGATGTTTGTAGGCGTATTAGGGGCATTTTTTTCAGGCATAATTCGAGGCGTAAACCACCCGAATTACTTCTGAAAACAGTGCGTGTGAACATACCCTAAGGCTAAATTCAAAGAAACGTATATGCCGGCATGCTGATAGATTTTAGTGGGCACATACTAATATATACCAATTTTGGTATATGTTTGGCCAGGAAACATTGGTATGCAGCAGCTGCAGCTGTATTGAAAAACATAGTCCACTGCACTTTTAAATACAACAGTACAGAGAAAATGTATATCCCACCAAAATTCAGTGGAGTGTACAGATTACAGTATGTACAGAAAAACTTAAAAAGGGATGTTTAAAAAACTAAACAACTATAGAAAATGTATGACTCTGAGGCCATGTGCACACGACAGATTTTCACCTGGGAATTCATGTGAAATCAACAAACCATGTCCCATTATTTTCAATGAGAAATCTGCACAGATATTTACGCCGTGAATTTGAATCTTCAAATCCGTGTCCCAGAAATAAAAGAAGTGACATGTCACTACTTGATGCGGTTTCAACATTAAACTTGCAAATCGGTGGCAAATGAAACTGCAAATCCACAGCAGAAAACTGAGGGTCAGCCTCCGATTTCTGCCGCAGATTCTCGGACTAACCTACTGATTCTCCCTCTGTGCAATACACCAAATTATAAGAAAGACTCCTCTTTCTTACCACACTCCTTATCTGCAGGAATTGGGTCTCTTTCCGAACTCTGTTTAGTTTGGAGAGGTTAAGAATGATTAACACCTTTAGGATGCTGCCTATTTTATTACATTTTTTTGATGGTAAGGTGCCCAAAAATAAGTAATTATGCTATTTTTAACCCCTTCCCTCTTTGGCCACTTTTGACCTTCCTGACAGAGCCTCATTTTTCAAATCTGACATGTTTCACTTTATGTGGTAATAACTTCGGAATGCTTTCACCTATCCAAGCGATTCTGAGATTGTTTTCTCGTAACACATTGGACTTTATGTTACTGGCAAAATTTGCTCGATACATTCAGTATTTAATTGTGAAAAACACCAAACATTTTGAAAAAATGAAAACATTTGCATTTCTCTAATGTGCACACACACTAATTACGTCCGTAATTGACGGACGTATTTCGGCCGCAAGTCCCAGACCGAACACAGTGCAGGGAGCCGGGCTCCTAGCATTATAGTTATATACGATGCTAGGAGTCCCTGCCTCTCCGTGGAACTACTGTCCCGTACTGAAAACATGATTACAGTACGGGACAGTTGTCCTGCAGCGAGGCAGGGACTCCTAGCATCGTACATAAGTATGATGCTAGGAGCCCGGCTCCCTGCACTGTGTTCGGTCCGGGACTTGCGGCCGAAATACGTCCGTCAATTACGGACGTAATTAGTGTGTGTGCACATACCCTAAATGTAACTGCTTGTAAGACAGGCAGTTATACCACACAAAATTGTCGCTAATTAACATCCCCCATATGTCTACTTTAGATTGGCATAGTTTTTTGAATATCGTTTAATTTTTCTAGGACGTTACAAGGCTTAGAACTTTAGCTGCAATTTCTCACATTTTCAAGAAAATTTCCAAAGGCTATTTTTACACGGGGTAGTTCAGTTGTGAAGCGGCTTTGAGGGTTTTATATACTAGAAACCCCGAATAAGTCACCCCATTTAAAAATCTTCACCCCTCAAAGCATTCAAAACAGCATTTAGAAAGTTTCTTAACCCTTCAGATGTTTCACACGAATTAAAGCAAAGTAGAGGTGAAATTTCCAAATTTCCTTTTTTAGCAGAAATTCATTCATTTTTAATCCAACACAGAAGGTTTTACCAGAGAAATGCAACTCAATATTTATTTCCCAGAGTCTGCAGTTTTGAAGCACCGGCCTCAGAAGCAAAGGAGCACCTAGTGAGTCTTGGGGGCTCCTTTTTATTAGAAAATATTTTAGGCACCATGTCAGGTTTGAAGGGCTCTTTCGGTGGCAAAACAGTAGAAACCCCCCAAAAGTGACCCCATTTGGGGAAATAGACCCCTCAAGGAAATTATCTAGGGGTATAGTGAGCATTTTGACCCCACAGGTTTATTGCATAAATTATTGGAAGTAGGCCATGAAAATTAATATCTACATTCTTTCAAAGAAAATGTAGGTTTAGCTAATTTTTTTCTAATTTCCATGAGGACTAAAGGAGAAAAAGCACTGCAACATTAGTAAAGCAATTTCTCCTGATTAAAACAACACCCCACATGTGGTCATAAACGACTGTTTGGACACACGGTAGGGCTTAGAAGGGAAAGAGCGCCATTTAGTTTTTGGAGCTCAAATTTAGCAGGAATGGTTTGCGGAGGCCATGTCACATTTGCAAATCCCCCGAAGGGACAAAACAGTGGAAAGCTCCCACAAGTGACCCAATTTTGGAAACTTCACCCCTTGAGGAATTAATCTACGGCTGTAGTGAGCATTTTGACCCCACAGATGTTTCATAGATTTTATTAGGATTGGGCAGTGAAAATAAAACGTAGTTTTAGCTCAAACATTTTCATTTTCTCAATAAATAAAAGAAAAAAAGAACCACAAAGTTTGTAAAGCAATTTCTCCTGAGTACGACAATACCCAATATGTGGTTATAAACTGCTGTTTGTGCACACAGGGAAGGAGCGCCATTTGGCTTTTGGAGTACAGATTTTGCTGGATTGGTTTCTGTTTGCTTTCTTATGTCGCATTTGCAAAGCCCCTGGGGGACTAAAACAGTGGAAACCCCCCACAAGTGTAGTGCAATGTATTAGAACTGTCAGTTATTCACTGACAGCATGCCGATCAGGCCCCCGGCTCAAGTCGAGGCCTAATCGGCTTCCGTAATGGCAGACAGGAGGCCATTGTTAGGCCTCCTATTGCCATAGTAGCAGTCCCCAGCCTTGCCATCGCATGGCAGCCTGCCGATTTGCTACAAACCACTTTGCTGCATCGAAGGGGTTAATGGCAGGAATCGGAGCTAGGTCCAGTTCCTGCCGATACATCTGGGTGTCGGCTGTAACTTCCAGTGGACACCCACTGCTGATGTCGCCGGCTCAGCTTCTGAGCCGGAAAATGAGCCGGCGCCATCTTGCCGATGGTACCGGAAGCCTTTTAGGTCCTGCCGCCGAGCCGGGCATAGGAGGCTTCCATTGCTGGCAGACCGGGAGGTAAGTATTAGGTCTCCGATCACCTTTGCAACCACCGGCAACCCAGTGATCACGTTGCTGGGGTGCCGGTGTCTAAAAATGTCTCACATGCTGCGATCTCTATTGAACACAGCATCTGAGGGGTTAATCAGCAGGATCGGATGCTAGCTTCGGTCCTAGCCGATACCTCAGGGTGCCAGCTGTAACATACAGCTGTCACCTGGCGGTGATGGTGCGGGCTCAGCTCCTGAGCCCGCACTATCACCGCGATGTAATGGTACTGCGCTTTGTGGGAAGCCCTTCCCGATTGCGCCATATATATACACGGCGCATATCAGGAAGGGGTTAAAAAAATGTTTTTACAGCATTTATTGTGCGTGATTAATAATGTGATATTTTTATAGTTAATGTTGTTACAAACCCGTTGATACAAATTATATAAAGTTTAAAACATGTTTCCTTATCTTTTGTCAATGGTAAATAGTGGCGTAGCTAAAGTCTCATGGGCCCCGATGCAAAGGTTCTCCTTGGGCCCCTCCCAAACTTCTCATGGCCGCTTTTAGCTGCAATGCTGGGTCTCCTAAGAGACCAAACGGTGCAGCACTAGCAGCCAGGCGCATCACTAAGGTCTTAAAATGTATGGGTAAATAGCCCCAATACATATGTGTCTCCCCCAAAAAAATGTGCGTGCGTGTATGTATATGTGTATATAGGAGACAGCTTATCTATAACACTAAGACCCTACAGCTATGGATAGGATTAGATACAGCGGCTCAGCAGACAGTATCACACATGATAGGATTAGATACAGTGGCTCAGCAGACAGTATCACACATGATGGGCTTAGATATAGGGCCCAGCTCGCTTACGTTGCAGCTCCAGCGCTGGACCCAGAAAAGGTAAGTATAATAATTGCTTTGCTTTTTTATGTGTTACATTTTTTTTGTGTGATTGTTTTTTTATAGGTTCGGTTCTTGGACTACGGTGGATTTGAGGACTACTTTGATGACGGCATGGTTTTTTTTCTCGATAAAATGGTCAATGAGGGTTGTATGTTTTTTTTTCATTTCAATAAAATATTTTTTTCCATGTCCTTGTATTTTTTTAAATTGTATTACTACTTCCTTAGTAATGGCCGCTGGCTGATTTACTATGTCCATTACTAAGGCGGGGCTTAATTTTAGCCGGTAAAATACTAACACTAATCCCCATTATTTCACCGGTACCCACCACCACCAGGGGTACCAGGAAGAGCCGGGAACTATCTGTAGTGATGGACGGGCACTGAGGCGGCTGCAGGCTAATATTATTAGGCTGGGAAAGGCCAGAAACAGTGGGCCTTTCCACCCTGGTAATACTGGCTACTGCTATGTTGTATCTGGCTGGTTATGAAAAATTAGGGAACCCCACATCGTTCTTTCCAATTATTTATTTATTTTTAAAAATTACATGGGGTCCCCCCCATTTTTCATAACCAGCCAGATACAACACAGGAGCCGCAGCCTAGCATTACCAGAGTGGGTAGGGCCACTGTGTTTGGCCTTTCCCAGCCTCACAATACCAGCCTGCGGCCGCCCTAGTGCCCGTCTATCGCTGCAGATGGTCGAGTACTGGATCATATCTGGCTCTTCCCGACACCCCTGGTGGCGGTGGGTACCGGTGTAATAATGGGGGTTAGTGTTATCCTCTGCACCCGCTAACACTAAGCCCCGACTTAGAAATGGACACTGTAAATCAGCCAGCGGCCATTACTAAGGAGGTAGTAATAATGTTTTTAAAAAAATACAAAGACATAGAAAAAATATTTTATTGAAATAAAAAAAAACACAAGACCCTCGTTAACAATTTTATTAATAATAAAAAAAAGCCGTCATCAAAGTATTCCTCAAATCCGACATAGTCAAACAACCGAACCTGTAAAAAAACACAAACACACAAAAAAAAAACATTAGTAACATATGTGGTAAGCTTAGATACAGGGCCCATTTGTGATACTGTCTTTTGGACCCTGTATCTAAGCCTACCATAAGGTAGGCTTAGATACAGGGTCCAGCAGACAGTAATCTTATACAGTATAAGATTACCGTCTGCTGGAGCCTTGTATCTCATTATTAGCCGGTCTTCCCCTCACTAAACTCTCCCTCTCCAATCTATCCTTAATGCAGCAGCCAGGCTTATCTTTTTGACCAACCGCTACACCAACGCCTCTACCCTGTGCCAATAACTACACTGGTTGCCCATCCCTTTCAGAATTAAATTCAAACTTATTACTCTCACCCACAAAGCTCTTCACAGTGCTGCACCTCCTTACATCTCCTCCCTCATCTCTGTCTACCAGTCTACTCGCTCTCTACATTCTGCCAACGACCTTAGATTAAAGTCCTCCACAATCCGAACCTCCCACTCCCGTCTCCAAGATTTTTCTCATGCTGCACCAGTGCTCTTGAATGTGCTACCACAGACAATCAGATTAATTCCCAATATCCACAGTTTCAAATGTGCCCTAAAAACACATCTTTTTAGACAGGCCTATAACATTCCTTTCCTTGGCCCCATTAGTCATCAGAATGAGATTCCCTCACACTCCTTGCACCCTAATGCACTTCATGTCCGTCATACATGGATACTGGCTGGTGACCGGCTCATGCAGCTTTATGTGTACCACCCCATTTGTATAAAAGATGGCTGGACCATTGTACTGAACAAAAACTGTTACACTTTGTGTCTCCCTTATTTCCTCATAGATTGTAAGCTCTTGCGAGCAGGGTCCTCAATCCTCCTGTCTGAATTGTAAATGAGCTTTGTCACTATGTAATGTCTGATATTGTCTGTTTATGTTCCCTCTAAATTGTAAAGTGCTGCGTAATATGTTGGCGCTATATAAGAAAAGATTATTATTATTATTATCATCATCATGGTAACACAAGCGCCACCCAACCCAAAAAACACACATACTAAAAACGCAACTAATAAATAAAGACCAAGAGACAATTCAGATAGAATAAAATGGCCGCGGTATTTATTAAGGGGTTACATAATAAATAGAATAAATAAATATTAAACTTGTAATAAATACCAAATATTTTAATAAATATTAAAAACCAATAAATATTATACCAATAATTCATGACCTTGTCCACCCATAAACTGGGCGACTAAACCCTCACTAACAAGATACAGCGACAATACAAGGGAGGGGGGGGGGGCGGGGCGATGATGATCCTCTTCTTCAGCCAACTCGGACGGGCAGCAGACCACTCCAAAATCTGGGAATATATATTCAAAATTCCAGCCGTTTTACCAAAGGGAACCAATTAAAACACCGTATTTTCCCACCACATAAGGAATTTTCCAGAACCTGTGCGTGCCAAGACCAAGTGGGGGGGGGGGGGGAGCACCGCTGACCTGAACTTGACCTTATACAGGTAAGTACCAAATAAAAATAGGGGACAAAGGGGGATAAGCCAAATTACCTTTAATCAATGACCATAAAAAATAACTGAAGGGAAAGAGGAGGAAAAAAGGGGGGGGCACCGTTTTACCATGAGGGGCTACGCTGTAGGCATAGATACAGGGCCCATGAGACAGGATCACACATGGGCCATGTATCTAAGCTTACCATTTGGTCATGGTAAGATGCTTAGATACAGTGCCCCAGCAGACAGTAATATTATACAGAATAAGATTACTGTTTGCTGGGGCCCTTTATCTAAGCCTACCATGTGGTAGGCTTAGATACAGGTTCCATCAGACAGGATCACACCTTGGCCATGTATCTAGGCCTACCATACAGGGACCAGCAGACAGGATCACACAATGTGTGATTCTTTCTCATGGGCCCTGTATCTAAGCCTACCACATGGTAGGCTTAATGGGGTTGTAAAGTGCTTAAACATTGATGGCCTATTATATGATATTAATAGATGATGGGTCGGAGTCCGGGACCCCCACCCATCAGCGATTTTTCTTACTTGCTCACGCTGTGAATCGCCGACATGTCCGTGTCAGCGATTCACAGTGTGAGCAAGTGACTGGAGTGAAGGGGAAGTAGCGCTCGTATGAGCGCTGTGGTCCCTTCAAAGCAGCTGACTGGTTGGGAGTCGGACCCCGACCTGTACGCTCCAGCAGGCTGTTATATTAAACTTACCCTCCACTTTGGCCACAGTGGAGGTCCTGACTCCATCCAGGGTCGGGATGTTGTGCACAGCGCATAGCTTCGTGACGTCATGCACTGCACACAGCGTTGTGACGTCAGGGCATCCACTGCGATCTGGAACGAGGACGGTAAGTACTGTCAGTTACTATAGAAACAGGGGTCCGTGTAGTTTATTACATAGGCCCCAGTTACTATAGTAACTTTTATAGATGTGGTGTGGGGGCCACGGACCCACCTGGCTTCGAGGCCTGGTCGCAATTGCGACCGCTGCGACCCCTATAGTTACGCCACTGATGGTGAATCTGTAGGTTGCGTTCCTGGGGTTAGATTTTGTTTTGGAGGGTAGGATCTTCAAGTAATGGCTCAGGTCCTGCCATATTAAATTTAAAACTTCAGATGTATTTAAATAAGATTGGAAAGCTATTTTACACTTATATTAAAACCATTTAAATATCCGGGACAATATGTTTTCACATGTCGCAGATTTGTTGCGTATGTGCAAAGTTTTTGCAGCATTTCCGCAGTTTAAGCCACATGTATGACATGTGGATTTTGTGGTGAATTTTGTGGTGGATTTTGTGGTGGATTTTGCTGTAGATTTCATCCCTTTTACATTGAAAAGGGAGAAATTTGCAGTGAACATCCAGAGCAAAATGAGAAAGCTGTAGATTCTAGAATCCACAACATGCTCTGATGTCAATGCAGAAAATTTGGCATATGTAAGACGATAAGATTTTTTGAATGCAACAGTCTTCCACTACAGATTTTCTGTCTGCAAATCTAAACAGAAAATTTGCAACAAATCTGCTACATGTGCAGGAGGCCATAATATTTCCCTAACCAGTTAATTATCGGAGGGTCCCCCCCCCCCTTCATTACCGAGCCTTTTTTGGCAGAATTTTAAGTTTTTGCGTCGCAGCATTCAGAAAGCCCTAACTTTTTTCTTTTTTCATCAATTAAGCTGTCTGTGGCCTTGTTTTTTGCGGGATACAGGTTTTTTTTTTTTAATAGAACCATTTTCAGTTATATATAAATTATTGATTAGCTCTAATAATTTTTTTTAAAGAGGGGAATGGAAAAAAAGCTATTTTGCCATAATTTCTTGCTTTTTGTTTATATTGTTCACTGTGCAATTAAATAACTTGTTAACTTTATTACATGGGTGGCTACAATTGCAGCAATACCTCATATGTGTAATTTTTTTGTTCACCACCTATTGAAAACAAAATTTCTTTGTATGGAATTCACTGGTTTGATTTATTTTTACATTTTTGTAATAAACTTTATTTTAATCAAATTTTTTTTATTTTGTCCCACCAGAGGATTTCACATTGCGATCTACTGATCGCTTTCATAATGCTTTGGTATACTTAGCATTATTGTCAGTGATAAACTGACAAGCCTAATAGGAATATAGTTATGGCAGCCTGGGAGCTTTTGTTAGGCCCTTGGCTGCCTTTTCAACCCATCGGCACCCTTGCGATCGCGTCGTGGTTGTGCCGATGGGGTGACAGACGGAGCCCCCTCCCTCTGTCTAACACCCTAGATGCTGCAGTCGCTATTGACGACGACATCTAGAGGGTTAATGTAGTAGCAGTACTCCGGGGTCTTCCTTGTGACCGCTGCTGTATAGTAACAGGGCTCTGCAGCTCCATCGGGGGCATGCACGTGTTTAAAGACAGGCCGTTCAAAGATGGCGCCTCATGAATAACAGCCTACCATTGGGACGTTTATCTTCGTTCGGCGGTATGCAAATGGTTAATGAAAATAGACCTTTGAGTAGCCATCTCTGCTTCCTTTCTAGACTAATGTCATGTAAATGCCTAAGAAGTCTGTCACATGGAAAACTATTCATCTTTATGTCATTGCTTTAATTTCTAAGATACTGCACTGAATTTTCTTAATTCTTTGTAATCCATCACATTCATAGAGCTATCATAATAGACATAACCCTTTTGTACGCCTGTTGTCATTTTGTCATTTCTTGAGTCTTACCCTAAACCCTACTGATACATAAAGATAAAGATTTATTCCCATGTCATCAGTTTTGTTTACTGCAGAGAAAACCTTATGATGTTGAAGGTCGCAGCACACATGAATCCACCATGACAGCTCAATATGTCTTAGTCAGTTTCTGATAATGCCAGTGCTCAAAGCTCTTATTGTTATATATATATATTTGACAGTTTATTTCCTGCTTTTATAAAGAATGATATGTGCTACTGTCATGTATCCTGTATACTCAAGGGCTTTGTGAGGTTTGACTTGTAAGGCTTTTCAAAAGCTGACTCATTTTTCATGCAAGAATTCCACATTCACTTTAGCTTCCAAAAATGATTTCAGGCTTCAAGATTGTGAAAAATACATTCCTAAATGTTACTAATCATTAATATTTGATATGCTGGTGAATGTCCAATGTATATGCACAATTTTATCACATGCTCTACACATAATGTGTCCTTTGAAGCATTACTTGATTAACCGGATTCTGCACTTATAAAAAAAAATGAGTAACATCAAAGGCTGACAAAAGTAATACATCTGTAGTTCTTACTTGAAGACTAACTTCACTTGTAACATCAATTTCCTGTAATCTAATAACAATAATAGCCGGTAGCATGCCGCTCCTTTCTCCGTCTTATAATAGCCTCCTTTTTCCCAGAGAATGACTTCCTGTATATGTCACCATGCTGTCTATACATGTGGTAGTTATTGTATGGACATCCCATGATACACACAGGACATAAGATAGAGTACTGTCATTGCATAAGCATCTTTAAAAAAATAGATAAATGAAATAAAAATCCCTCCTTAGTCAGCTATAATTTCTATATTTTTATATTAGAGGTATTGCAGCCAGAAATGTACATATCCGCACTAGGTTTTCCATTATTCTGTTCTATTATAGAGAATAACAAGAAAAATGGAAGCGCTGGATACGTCGCATGACGAAAACCAATGCCTGATGAAACCCATTGACTTTTGATTTTCCGTCGTTTTGCCAGTGCTGCATGCTACACTATTTTGTCCAGCAAAAAAAGACAGAATCTGCGACAGAGCCTCTGATGCAAATGTGATCTGAGCCTAACCTGCATATTTCAAGTCTTTTTTCTTCCCTCTGTTGACGTTTACAAATTAACATTTTCTCTCTCCATGCTCGCTAAGTGGGCAAGCTTATCCTGGAGTTGTTTAATCCTTTCCCACCCTGTGACAAAACTGTACGTCATGGAGCGAGGAGGTGAAGTTTGGAGTGGGCTCACAAACTGAGCCCACTCTATATGCTGCAGGTGTCAGCTGTGTATCACCTAACAGCCAGGAACAGTGATCGTGCTGTTCCTGGCGATTTATCTAGTTTAAACTAGCATTTAAACCGTTAGAAGGTGGGGGAGGCCTCCTCTGACAGCCCATTGGCCCCCCACGACTCGATCGAGGAGCGCCGATAGTTGTCCTGGCAGCTCGGGGGCCTAATGAAGGCCCGCAGGTCTGCCTTTTGTCCGCTTCTGCTAAGCCATGCTTCCGGCAGGGCTGAGCAGAAGCATGTAGAAATGACAATATACTGCAATGCATTTGTATTGCAGTGTATTTTACCAGCAATCTAACGATCGCTGCTTCAAGTCGTCTAGGGGGAATAATAAAAAGTGTAAGAGAAAGTCAAATAAATTTTTCAGGAGTGTAAAATAGAGAAATATTAAAAGTTAAAAAAAAAAAAACTTTTCCCATTTTCCATAAGCACGATGTAAACAATACAAAAAAAATAACCAAAATTGGTGTTGCCGTGTCCGTAAAAGTCTGAACTATTACAATATACCATTATTTAACTCGCACGGTGAACGGAAAGTCTACATAGAAGAATTGATTCTGTTTTGAAGGCAAAGGGTGGTCACACCAAATATTGATTTGCTTTAGATTTCTCTTCTGTTCTTTCACTTTGTATTTTGTTAATTGATAAAAAAAAAGTATTAACACTTCTAATTTTGAAAGCATTCATACTTTGCAGCATTCTTCCACAACGGCCTAAAATATTTGCATAGTACTGTATGTAGGAAGTGTGCATATTTGTGAGTGCATGTAAGTCGTTCATGTGTGTATACGTGTGTACCTGCAACGTAGTGACTTATACCTATTTTACTTGGACTCTTGTGGTATTATTTCAGCACTTTGTGGCAGTGTTACCACTGTTTCACTGTATTATTTGGGACCCATGCAGTACAAAATCGGGAGACAGAATCGTCAGAAACAGACACAGTTGGTAACAGCAGTCAATGCAGGATTAGAATCAGGGGAAAAATAATGAATACAGGCAGAAGTTGGCAATAGTCAATATTAGTACCAAGAAGAGATAAAGCAAGAGCAAGGTCAGGACAAAAGTAAAGGCCTTATTACTCAGGCCAATTTTGTCTGGTGCAGCGAGCGCCGATTAGCGCTGATGGGCGCTCGTTTGCTTCTGTCACAAGGATAGGGATGAGCGGTCGTTACTCCGATTGCTCGTCCCCATACATTATTATCATGTCGGCAACGCGTTTCTCTGTTTACACAGGGAGATGTGCTGCCGACAACGATAATATTTTACTTTTTTAAAGCGGATGATTGAGCGTTTGGTCGTTATCGCTTCCCTGTTTACACAGGGCAATTATCGGGAAACGAGCGTGCTATGAATGCTTGTCTGCCCTATAATGGCCCAGTGTAAAACCCCCTTTAGTCAGATTCCAAAAGATCAAGAAGTCTAACACTTCTATGCTAGAAGCCGGGACAAACCAGGCAAGTTCCATGAATGAAATTTAATAATTTCGACTTCCTAAAAAACTAAAAAGCTGGAACATGACAAAGCAAGTTTATTTTTGTTTACACCACTGCATTCAGAGAATTGAAAAAAATGGTGCAGAATACAAATAAGGTTTATTTTCTTATTTTATGACTAAATAGCTTTATGTATAAAAGTTTAGAACTCATTTAACCAATAATTGCTAGGCAAACCCACTAATTCTTATTTAGTGTGATGCATTCATAGGTCCTGTAATAAACACATTTGGCAAACGGCTTAAGAGTAGCAAAAGGAAACATTCATATATTTGATCTGCTGAGCTGGCCTTTGTTTGAACTAGAAATTATATTCAATGTTTTGACTCATTCCTATTCAGGACCATATTTCTGCTTACAATGGCAAGGGCACGTTAAACAGCATCCATTATGTAATTTCTACATCTATTCTGATGGGGTAACTGAAGGGCAGGTCAAATTTCTTGTACAATACATGTTAAGGCAGTAAGTAGCTCAGTAATACCTATGGAATACAAAAGCATAAATTGTCCTAGCTTATTGTTAGAGAAAACCAATGTTTTATTCTACAAAATAATTGATGCTGATTTTGAACATTCAGGGATCCTTTGTGATATGCTATTTCCTAGTCTTAGACGTATAATAATGTTAAATGAGGCACATTATGCTTTGTTCAGTATATTAGGTGTTAAAATATTTGTGGCCTTGCATTTGATTGTTGTCATTCTATAGAAATAACATGTTAATGCAATTTATATTCTAAGATTACTCTATACCTTGTTGCATTGCTGTTATCACAGATATACAATTCAGATAAGCCAGGACCATAGTTATTTGGCTTGCTACAAGAATACAGGAGCAATAAATAAAAATGGGCTAAATTATGATATAAAAGACACAAAAAAAAAATTTACTTTTTTTTTTCATCAAAAGATATTTTATTTAATAAAATCCATATAACAAAATAACTCACATTTTTAGTATCCCATATATGTATTAGTTTAGGTCAGCGATGAATAAGGTAAAGAAAAAAAAACACACATGGTGGATTTGTGTGTTTTTTTTTATTGCTTGTGTCCCCAACATGATATTAATGAAGATGAAATGCTCATGTATACCTACCCTAAAATAGTCCATATCTAAAGTATAACTTATCGTGCAAAAAACAAGGCTTCCAGAGTAACTTGATGCTGATGGGTAAGTTGGGAATCAATGTGCAATTGTGTAAAAATACCATAGTAATGGTCAAATTAAAATGAGCTTTGACACCTACATATCATCCTCATTGCATGTTGCCTCAACGGCACATCAGTGAAACCAGGTCAGATTTAGAAGAGAACGAGGCCAGAGCATCAGGTTTAAGACCTGTCGATTGTAAACATGTGTAAACGAATCAAGGATTTGGTACTCACCTCCCACAAAACTTTTGCAGGAGTTGCATTCGTCCCTCTCACTGATGAATATAAAGCATCTTCGGGGAATTGGGGCGTTCAGAATTCCTGAGATGGAAAAAAGCACTCAGCTTGACATGCAGGGAGTTGAACTGCGGCTCCATACCAGTTAACTACTGGATGACAATGTTAACAAATCATTACTTCTCAATCTCTTAAGTGCTTGGTCTATCTAAAATGTTTGCAATAGAGTTTCTACCTTTCCTACAGAACTGAACAGCTGTCCTTGTTTTCGGAGATGTCATTTGTAAATTTCTTTACTAACTTCAGAGTACTTCTCCTGAAGTTACCTTGACATAAATCTCATCTGGCACATGAGGGTATGAAATTGCAAATTTTACCGGATCTTTCACGCTCTAACCTTTAACTAGGTGTCACTTTACCTTTTGTGACATTGTGCCTAAGGGAAAAAGGGATAACTTATCATTATGGATTCCTATTCACTGGTCTCACATGGAGATATCTTTGCCCCTTGTAGTATTTATCTGACATTATCCTTCATTCACATCCTACAAATCCCCAACATTGTGTGGTTAACTTGGACATTGAATAGTTCATATAGCTTTCAGCCTTACCTACTTTATTTTTATGCCTCTTTTTAAATTAAACAGACATTGCTCAGAGGCCTTCAATATCTCCCCAGTAGGATGGCAGGAGGATAATTGAGCCTCCTGTTGTTTTGCCGGCTGACTTTCAATAGTATTTTATTAAGCTATGTTTATGTGTTTACTTGTGCTCATTCGTTAATAGAATTGGCTCTTCTGACGTATACTGCCCTCATTAATTCTGTAGTGCTCTGCTTTATTCTTTGCTTTATTTTGTCTTGTATGTTTCAGAGATGTTCTCTCGCTGTAGCGATCAGCTAATTGCCACAGATCCGCTTCCCGGAACCGCCATCAAGATAATTTTGAAATGGGAAATCACAGTAAGATATTTCTTCTGGAGTGGCCTGCAGATGAATGGCCATCCATGTAATACATGGATTGCTCGAGTCCATCATAGCGGGAGCCACTCTTAGCGAATGGCTCTCTATTAAGTCATATGGACAGGTGTTTTATTTATTAGACAACCCGATTTAAATCTGATAATTGTTAAAGTAGCACATATTGAAAAATGAACAAATTAGAGTCAATTCTAATTACTGCAGAATAATGTACAAAAGCAATTTCAACAGATTCAAAAAGCATAAAATAAAAGACCTAGACTGTAAACTTATCTGGATTAATTAAAAATTGGAGTTTACCAGAAACATTAATATTTTCCCTTTTCGTTTTGGTCTTGTTAAATGTCTGCTTGGAAAACCAGCCTGATCTGACTTCATTAATGAAACATTGCTCTGCCCGTTGCATACACAGTATACCTATGCAGCATTCATAATTATTCAAAGAAAAGAAGAGATTTTGGCAAAAACTAGGACATGCCTTATATTTTCTCTTATTCACTCTTAATAATTACAGATTTACATGCCATAATGTCATAATTTAGGTCATGTTAGATCTGGTAATGCAGAACATCTTAGATGATAGTACAGTAACCTTTTTAAAATGAAGCTCACACATTAATGTATTATACTATTATGGCAGTGTGCCCAAAAAACAATTATGCCAAATGTACACATGCAGCAGTCCGGGCATACCAATGTTTTGGCTACAAACACATTAATTGTGTTCCTAACACATTACTCCTAGCATTCTCCCGGTATATTCTGCCTATATCAAAGTGAATATAACACACTGTGACCACATAGTAGTACCAAGTAACCGGATTGTACCACACCATCTCAAAAAATGTATACGTATTTTATCATTTCTGCCAATATTCTCCAAAATAGTGCTAGTACAGTAATTCTTCCATAGTAAGGGACACACAGTGATGTTCATATATAGCTTTCCTCCGTAAGACTGCTGAGATACTGTTCCTATGCCTTTAACCTGCATAACTATACCTTGTTGTAAACAGTGATTTTGCCTAATGACTATTTTTTTGTCAGTTATCACTACACTGTGCGATTTTTTTTTTTATCCATGGCTGTATAATTACTCCGTTGCTAATTCAGTGCCAATTAAATCTACTTAGGATCTTATCCCAGTCCTATCCTGTTGAGAACGCCTGCATTTTTCAAAGGAGTGTAACTTTTCAAAGATGACAGTATTACTGTAAAATACAAAATAATTTAAACTTTAAGGCAGGTTGAAGTTTCAATAAATCTCTTAGAGCAAGAAGTTTAGAGCATGTAATAGTCTAGAGACAGAGGATAATGATCAAAATATAAAAAAATCCAAATGGAAAAATCAATGTAATCCATGCTATACATTTTATTTTTAATGGCATGATTAACACAGAAAAGCCTTAATAATTTACAAATATTAAAAATGTTATCCATCTGGTATCATGTCCTAATTATTGCACACTATTACTCTCATCACCAAGAAAGAAATACACTAACAGTGTATGAATATTTTTTCATATAACTACAGCCATTTCTATTATTCAATTTTTTCCCACAGACATTCCGGTAGAAACTTTATCAATCTGAGTCCCAAAGGAATGACAATGTGTAAGTCAGAATTTTAGGAAAATTGTTACCTCCAGTGAAAAATAAAAACTTCACAGTTCTCTTATATCCTCATGCACAGTAACCTTTGTGAAACCTTTACCTTCAAAGCTCATCCGTTTGTGATAAAGACCGCTTCTCTCTCTTATTTGACTGACAGGAAACTGTTCATCATTGGAGGCCACGTTACAGATACAGTTGTGTTCTAAAATGGGGATAAGAAAGGACACCATTTATCAGTGCAACCTCGCTTGTGTATAAAGAAATGTTTCAACGCATACCACAACACTTTGGACATAAAATATTACCATAAGAGCTAACTTTTTGGTTCTTAATATAATGATAGACAAAACAATCTGAAAACTGTTTTGCTGGGAAAAAAAACCAGCTATTAATTCCTTATTGCATAGAGGTTTCTCTGATCCACCCCTAACAAGAGCTATAGTAGTGTATAATTATATTTGACATACCTTTTGACACTGTTGCCTCATTGTAACATATATGTAGACTTTAATGGTTATATAATTCTACCTTTTATTGGTATTTGACCTGTTCAGTCTTGTAAACCTGTTGAGTTATTGTAACATCTAATGAATATAATATCTTAGAAATTGTAGCCTTCTTGCTGTCAACCACCACCTTCCTCTGAAGATTGACTCTGACTGTCATTTAGATATACCATTGTCCTCTACGACTGACCTTGAGCCTATCCTGTGATTGCTTCTGTCCTGAGGATTTGCAAGGTACCAAGCCTTTGCTGCTACATGCATGGCCGGCCTTAGGTACGTGCGACCAGTGTGGTCTCACAGGGCGCCGCCCTCCGCACTGTAAGGGGGGCGCCACCGGGAGTCCATGCCCCGCGCCAGGGCCACTACTCGGGACGCCAGCGTGTCAGGTGCCAGTCACTTACTGCACCGACCTCATACTGGCTGCCCCGGCCACCGCTCGTCCGCTCACCCTGTCCTGTGCCCTGAATGATGAGACAGGCGTGATGACATCATTCAGGACGCAAGACAGGGAGGAGACACCGTGCTTCCTGTGCATATCCAGGGCTGGTGGAGACACCGAGGGAGCGTTTTCTCCAGGGCAGCTCCAGCTCCAGCAGGCAGTGTTTACCAGAAGCACAGCAGATAAGTCACTGACTTGACTTTGTTTGAATGTGGGAACTGATGGGGTTCTAAAAAGGGCAATAATGGCAAATGGACAGAGAATTCAGTGCCACCTTGGTGCCCATTTGCCACTTATTGCCCCTTTAGTGTCCTTCTATTAAGTGCCCCCTTGATGCCAATTTGCCATTTTGTTGCCCCGTTATTGTTCTTCTGTGACAAAAGATGCTAAAGGCTACAGGTGCAGTAAATGGCAAATCAGCATCAAGGGGCCACCAAACAGAAGGACGCTAAAGGGGCAATAAGTGGCAAATGGGCACAAACTGTTAATAAATGTCAAATGGGCACAGAATTCAGTGCCTTCATAGTGTACATTTACCATTTGTTGCCCTCTTAAACCCTGTTCAAATTACGTGAAAAGCTATGTACACCTTTGAATATTTATATATTTTTTTCTATAAAAATCAGTGTGTTTGGTGCAACTTTGTAATTACATTTAAGGCTTCGTTCACATCTGCGTCAGGGCTCCGTTCAGGCGTTCCATCTGAGCTTTCCGTCAGAACGTAGCCCTGACTGAAACAAACGGAAACCATAGGTTTCCGTTTGCATCACCATTGATTTCAATGGTGACGGATCCGGTGCAAATGGTTTGTGTTTGTCTCCATTGTGCAAGGGTTCCGTCGTTTTGACGGAATCAAAAGCGCAGTCGACTACAGTATTGATTCAGTCAGGGTTCCATTCTGACGGAAAGCTCAGATGGATTGCCTGAACGGAGCCCTGACGCACATGTGAACGGAGCTTTATTAAACAATTTTTACTTTTTGAGATACATCTGTTTTGTATTCTGTATACAGAGCAGCCATATCTAGCGCTGAGACCTGAGTCTGTCAGGTCAGTGGGACTGATGGGTTCAGTGTCAGCGGGTCCTGCGTGTCGACTGTTCATAACTTAAATGTGATCGATAACAGGTGGACCCTGCGTCAGAGACACAGGACCTGCTGACACTGAACCCGTCAGTCCCACTGGGCTGACGGATTCAGGTCTCAGTGCTAGATACGGCTGCTCTGTATACAGAATACAAAGCAGCTGTATCTCAAAAAGTAAATTTTTTTTTAATAAAAAGTATTTATTTAGAAAGTTGCAGAAAACACACATTATTTAAACAAACAAACAAACAAACAAACAAACAAACAAACAAACAAACAAAAAAAGATTTCAAAGGTGGGCATAGCCTTTAAAGTGGTTGCCCGGAATACAAATTAAACATTTTGTTGAAGCAGCAGGAGGAGTTAAAATAAAAAAAATAACGAATACTTACCACTCTCCTTCCAGACCTTCCTGCTCTGGGGGCTTCTGTCATGTCTGTTCTGTGTGTATACAGAGTGACTGCAGCGGTGACATCATGTTGACCGTACACCATCGCTGCAGCCTATTAATAGCCTCAGTGGCGTTCAGCTGAGACCAGTAATTAGCTGTACACACAGAACAGAGATGACAGAAGCCCCCAGCGCAGGAACGTCTGGGAGAAGAGCGGTAAGTATCAGGGCCGTCTCCAGGTTTATGTGGGCCCTTAGGCGGCACAAGACTTAGTAGGCCCCTTTGTGGGGGAACATACTGCGGCAGTAAAATGGCAGAAAATGTCACTTTGTGCCCCTATATAGACGTTAGGCCCTGTTTATGCCCCCATATAGAAGTTAGGCCCCTAGTTTGTACCCCCATAAGTTTAGCACCCTCTGTAGATAGTGCCACACAGCCCCCCTCCCAGGTAGTTCCACACAGCCCACTCCTCCCTGGTAGTGTCACACAGCCCCCCTTCCTACTAGTGCCACACAGCACCCCCCTCCAAGGTAGTGCCACACAGCCCCCACCTCCCAGGTAGTGCCACGCAGCCCCCTCCTTCCTGGTAGTGTCACACAGCCCCCCTCCCTGGTAGTGTCACACAGCCCCCTTCCCTAGAGGGGACCCCAAAGGGGCAACTACCAGTGAGGGAGGCTGTGTGTATTTGTGGGTCTAAGTGCCTAGATATGTATTTGTATGTGTATATATTTTTGTGTGTGCATAAACTACTTTATCTGTACTCAGAGAGTTATCACTGTGTTATCTGTGGTGTTACATAGGACTGCAGGTAACACTACTACATTATCTGTACTCAGAGAGTTATCACTGTGTTATCTGTGGTGTTACATAGGACTGCAGGTGACACTACTACATTATATGTACTCAGAGAGTTATCATTTTGCTATCTGTGGTGTTACATAGGACTGCAGGTAACTATCTGTTCTGTGTATATATGTGCCTGCGTGAGTATATTTGGGCCTGCATGTCCATATATTTACCTATATGTATTTGTATAAGACCCATTATGTGTGTATACATGCCTCTTTGTGTTTGTGTGTGTTTGTCTATATATATATATATATATATATATATATATATATATATATATATATATATATATATATAAATGTATGTATATTTGCCTGTATGTCTAAATCTGTGCCTCTATGTGTGTACAGTATATATGTTCCAGTATGTGCGTGTCTATGTCAGGTCCGTATATCAGGGAAGCTCCTTTCTCCCTGTCATTTCACACCGAATAACCACCTCTGTAAATTGAAAGCTGAAGGCATGCCTGGAAAGAAGTAAACCAGTCAGAAATGTTTGATACACAACTTTCCCTCAAAGAGAAAAGAGGAGAAGTGAACTTTATTCAGAACAAAGAAACACACAGAGAAGACACATGCCCCTCCCTATAGATGTGGGACTTGCTTAAATCCCATTGGCTCCTCAGCTGTAAGTTTTCCTGTACATTCTTCTGCACACTCCTCTTTGCATTCCAGGGGGCGGTGTCTTCCAGAGGCGTGTTATGCAGGCTCTTTGTGCTCCATGAATCCAATCTCTTTGTGTAATATACTGAATATATATATATATATATATATATATATATATGTAAGGATAATATTTTTCAAACAATATACATGGTAATGATCCCTGACAGTTATATATATATATATATATATATATATATATATATATGGTTAATTTTTTTGTTTTGTGGGGGGCAGCAATAGAGAATTCCGTACAGGGCGCCATCCAACCTAAGGCCGGCCCAAGCTACATTATGTTGTAGCAGGAAGGAGGTGAAGGGAACAAGTGAGCCCTAATCTACCCACCGCCCTGTCCCTGCCTACTTGCAACGACCCGCCCTAGGCGACGGGGTACAACTTGGCGGCGGTCCCTACGCTGACTAAGTGCCAGGGGATACAAACAGGGAACAAGCAAGGGAAGGGGCAGTAGCCCACGGAACACCGTGAGGAAACGGAGTGGTGAACGAGCCAGTCAGGATCGGCATGTAGTGGAGTATACAAACGCAGAGCACGGAACAGGAAGCAAGCCAGGGGCAGAGCGAAGCAGGATAAGCGGGAACTGAAGCAAGGCAGAAGCACGGCAGAAGCAGGCTGGAGCAAGGCAGCAGTGGGGCCAGGAATCCAAGAAGAATAACAAGCAATGAGGAAGAGAAAACGGCAGGTATAAATGGACAGGGGGCGGAGCTAACTCCGACTGGCCAGGCCGCGATAGGCTCTCCCACTCCTGAGCCTGCCACCCTGATTGGTGGGATCCGGTGTCAGTCTAAGAGGTCTGGCCTCAGGTGTCGACTGATTAATCCTGGGAGTATCCACAGACGTAGTGCCTGGCAGATCCTTTACACATGTATAATTCTTCGGGCCAGCTGAGTACTTGTGAGTTTAAAGGTGTATAGGCAAAAGTCAATTTGACCTGTTCACCTGGTGATATCTGAATAACATCACAAAAAAAAAGAAAATCAGTTCCCAAAGAGACAGGAGAGCAAGGTGAAGGGAGGGGTTAGGAAGCTGGAGAAAATAGGCAGCATTATTGTCTACTATTTTTGCCGCAATATCTGCAAAATACATCAAGTAGATAGATTGACGAAAAAAACTAAAAAGTTATGCCCAACTGAATGCTAGGGGTTTTCTAATTTTACTGGTCTTTAATGCCAAAATCTGCAAAATCAGTAAGGAGTTAATATGCACTTAACGGACCCAAATCATGCTCCAACTACTGTATATCTAAACAAGACATAAATTAAATATCTACAATAAAAACATTGCACTTTTGGGACAGTTTTTCCCATTTTAATGTGACTGTTGTTTAACACGTAGGGTTCACACGTAGTGTAAATACTGATTTGTCGTAATGGATTTCGTAGCGGAAAATCAGCAGCATAATACAATAGCAGCAGAGTGGATGAGATTTAAACAAATTTCATCCACATGCTACATTAATAATTAGTGGAAAAAATGCTCAGAAATTGACCTGCGGTGCGTTTGTTTTTAATCCGCAGCATGTCAATTGTATTTGCGTAATCGCTGCTTTTGTGTTACGGGTTTTCACCATTGAATGCAATGGGAGGTAAAACCTGCAACAAATAGCAGATGTTGCATTTTTTTTTTGCGGCAGAAAAGCAGCGATTCCGCTGCAAAAAACACAACTCAGAAAAAGAAATTCTGATCCTTAACCAGAATTCTGTGTTTCTTCATCCAGACCGGCCTCCTGGGATAACGTTTCATCCCATGTGACCGCTGCAGCCAACAGCCAATCACTGGCTGCAGCAGTCACATTGGGTAAAATGTCATCCCAGTAGGCTGGTCTGTAGTACGTCAGAGGGTAAGTGTGTGTTTTTATTTTTCGATGTGCAGTTTTCCGCAGCGGACATTCCCGCCGAAAAATCGCACCACAATTTGGTGCTGTTCTTCAGCAGGAATTCCCTGCGGCACCCAAGGCGGATACACTGTGTGCTTTTAGGCAGCATATCCGCCCTGTGTGAACATAGCCTCAGGGGGATAAAGGAGGTATTAGCACAATTACATTGTGGAGAGAAGTTGTATTTAAAATGTGGATATTTCATTTAGGGGAAAAAAATCTTTTCAATATATTTCATGTGCAACAAGAAGTTATAAAGTGTGATTAATGCATTATATATAATATTTAGATCAATTGTGACATTTGCTACGGTATATGAATAAATGGTGTACAGTATTTATGAACATTATTCCCTATGTAGAATATATTTTCTCCTTCTGACTTTTTCCTCTTCTGACTCACAAACAAAAGAATCTCATAAATTCATCCCTTCATATCCTTTTGTTACAAGTTGAAATCAAATTGAACTTTTAACATTCTCTCTAACTTTTCCATTATGTGTAACTAAATAGCCACAGACAGGAACTGTCAAAAGTAATGTGTAATTTGACACAGAGAAATGACAGTTATTATGGTCTGCACAGCTGCAGAGAACACCCTACACTACAAGGTACATACTCTTTCATTATCAGAAGTATTTACTGTATGGTGCTTCTATAGAAATTGGTTATTTCAGATTTATATAAAAACCCAGAGAAAATAGGCAATTGCTGTTCACTTGCAGGCTACAATATCTGAAAACGTGTGGTAAATTAAACCATGAGAATTACAACTTGTAAAAGAATCACTAAGCACAGAGAGGCCTCAAGCTTTAATGATCTTTCTTAAAGAAAAAAATCCACTTTATAGCAACATTTGTTGTAGCACACAGTATAGTCACATTACAGTACACAATATATTACACAGTATAGTCACAGCATAGTACACAATAATAAACATTATAGTCACGGTGTATTATACAATATAGTACATAGGTCTAGCCTTGTCATGAAGGGTCTGTGGACCCACTGGGCTGTACCGCCATGGCGGTAAGGCAGCTGGCCAACAGGGTGCAGGTCTGAGTCTATAGGATATAGGGTACCTGTGGCAGCACGGACAGTAGCTTGGCAGGAACTAGGCAGCAGGTGGACGTCAGGGGTGGAGAAACAGACAAGCGTGGTATCCAGCACAGCACGACTATAGCATGCACGGCACTAGATTGGGATACAGGTACAGGAACAGGAACAGGAAACACTGGGATCAGGAAACACTAGGGGACCATTTGCATAGACAGACTAAGGAAAGACAACAATGCTCAGGCATAGAACTAGGGGGCTGGACCCCTCTTATAGTCCAGGGTACTCATGGGTCAAAGTTCGTCCATGAGGTCCGGTACGCGCGCTGACCCTACGGGATCCGGCAGAGGTGAGTGGACGCGAGCGTTGGCGTCTCCTGAGGAGGAGGCTGGGGCCAGCGTTTGACGACTCGTGGCTGCGGCTGTCAGGGGGAGGTTGGAGCTGACAGCCCGCAGCCACGGACATTGGAGTATCCCCCCTCTTACGCCCCCTCTTCTTGGGACCAGAGCGAGAGAGAAACTTCTTTAGAAGAGTAGGGGCATTGAGGTACTCCTCTGGCTCCCAGGACCTCTCTTCGGGGCTGAACCCCCTCCAATCCACCAAATAAAAAGTTTTTCCTCTAACTCTCTAGGTGTCCAAGATCTCCTTGACCTCAAAGATGTCCGAGGGGCCGCTGGAGGCAACCGCAGGGCTGGGATTCTTGGAATAGCGGTTCAGGATCACAGGTTTCAGGAGGGAGACATGGAAGGAGTTGGGAATCCTGAGGGTAGGAGGCAGCCGAAGCTTGTAGGCGACAGGGTTGATCTGTTGCAGGACCTAGAACGGTCCGAGGAACCTGGGGGCAAATTTACATGATGGCACCCTCAATCAGATATTCCTAGATGACAGCCAGACCTTAGTACAAGGAAGAAACCGAGGAGGCTCTCTTCTCCTTGTGTCAGCCTTCCGTTTCATGCGGTCCACTGCCATTAGGATGGAGGATCGAGTCTGCTACCAGATCTGCAAAAAGTCTCTAAACGTGGAGTCAGCTGCAGGTACCTCGGAAGTATCAGGCACCGGAAGAGGAATTAGTGGATGCTGGCCGTAGACCATGCAGAACGGTGCATTCCTTGTAGACTCACTGGTGTAATTGTTGTAGGAGAACTCCGCCCATGGGAGCAGCTGCACCCAGTCATCATGCTGTTGGAGATGAAGTGGCGTAGGTAGTTCTCCAAAATCTGGTTGATCCTCTCGACCTGACCATTAGACTGAGGATGGTAGGCAGAAGAAAAGTCCAACTTCACACCAAGAAGTCCACAGAGGGCTCTCCAGAACCTCAAGGTAAACTGAACCCCCCAACCAGACACAATATGCTGTGGCAAGCCGTGCAGGCGGAAGATGTGTTGAATAAATAATTTGGCCAACTGAGGAGCAGAAGGAAGACCGGGCAGAGGAACGAAGTGGGCCATCTTCGAAAATCGGTCCACCACCACCCAGACAGCACTGTGTCCATCGCTATATGCTGCCAGGGAGCATTGGGCACAGGCAATGACTGGAGCAGACCAGCAGGCCTGGAGTGGGTGGCCTTGTTGGCTGCACATACAGCACAGGAAGAAACGAAGTCCACAATATCCTTGGGCAAAGTGGGCCACCAGAAATGACGAGCAATGAAATCCCAGGTCTTACATAACCCCGCGTGACATGCCAGTCTAGAGGAGTGTCCCCAACGGAGGATTCTTCCACGATCAGCCAGGCGCACAAAAGTCCTCCCTGTAGGAATGTCCCCGATTTGCAGGGGATTGACCGATGCAATGCAGGATGGATCGATAATATTCTGTGGTTTCTCAATGGTGTCTTCTGTCTCGAAAGACCTGGACAAGGCATCGGCCCTCACATTCTTGTCGGCCGGGGGATATTGAAGCCCATACAGAAACCTTGCAAAGAACAGTGACCACCTGGCCTGAAGAGGGTTCAGCCGTTGGGCCGTCTAGAGGTAGGTCAGATTCTTGTGGTCTGTAAAAATAAAGATCGGGTAAGCTGCGCCCTCTAGTAGATGTCTCCACTCTTCCAGAGCCAATTTGATGGCCAGTAACTCCAGATCCCCAATCGAGTAGTTGCGTTCTGCGGAAGAGAAGAGATTAGAGAAGTATCCACATACCCTTGACTTGCCCTTGGGACCTCTCTGGAACAGGAGTGCACCAGCACCGACAGAGGATGCGTCCACCTCCAGCGAGAACTGCAGAGAGACATCCGGATGATGGAGGATAGAGGCTAACGTGAAGGCACTCTTCAGGCTGTTGAATGCGGACTCTGCCTCGGGAGTCCACACCTTGACGTTCATACCCTTCTTAGTAAGGTTAGAGATGGGAGAAGTCAGTGAGGAGAAGTTCGGAATAAACTGCCTGTAAAAGTTAGCAAATCACAAAAAGCGCTGTATGGCCCTCAAGCCTTGAGGACCTGGCCACTCCAGGAGAGACTTTACCTTCTCAGGGTCCATCTCGATACCTCGATCCGAGACGATGTAGCCCAGGAAGGGTAGAGCATCGTTGTCAAATACGCACTTCTCCAACTTGGCGTAAAGACGATTCTCCCTTAACCGTAGCAGAACCTGACGGACATGTCTCTGGTGCGTCACAGAATCTGGGGAGAAAATCAAGATGTCATCAAGGTAGACTACAACACAAACATAGAGGAGGTCACAGAAAATGTCATTCACAAACTCCTGGAAGACTGCGGGAGTATTACATAGGCCAAAGGGCATTACTAGATACTCATAGTGTCCATCGTGCGTGTTAAATGCAGTCTTCCATTCATCGCCCTGACGAATCCGGATTAGGTTGTAAGCCCCACGCAGGTCTAATTTAGAAAAAAAATTTGCACCACGTATTAGATTAAACAGTTCGGAGATCAGGGGCAATGGATATTTATTCTTCACGTGATCTGGTTAAGACCACGGTAGTCGATGCAAAGACGAAGAGAGCCATCTTTCTTTTTGATGAAGAAGAACCCGGCTCCTGCCAGGGAGGAAGACTTTAGTATGAAGCCCCTTTCTAGGTTCTCTTTCACATAGGAGGACATGAACAGAGTCTCTGGCAAGGAGAGAGGATATACCCTACCACAGGGAAGGGATGCACCAGGTATCAGTTCAATAGGGCAGTCATACGACTGATGTGGAAGCAAAATTTTCGCCTCCCTCTTGCTGAAGACATCTGAAAAGGCAGCATAATGACCCGGCAATCCTGCCAATGACCGAGGCAGCGAAGTCTGAGCCGAACGAATCCTCACCAGGCAATGACTTTGACACTCGGGCCCCAAGGAAGAACCTCTCCAGAACTCCAGTCCAGAACTGGAGCATGTAGACGGAGCCAAGGCAGGCCCAGTAACACAGGGTTAACATCTTTCGGCAGGACATAGAAAGGCAGAGGTTCGGAGTGTAGAGCTCCCGCTTGGAGCCTCAGCGGCTTGGTCACCGCTAAAACCGGGTCCGGCGGAGGTAGTCCATTTACTGAAGCAACTGTCAACGGGCTCTCCAGGAGGGAGGTGGGCAATTGCAGAAGGTCCACCAGATCTCTGCAGATAAAATTAGCAGCGGAACCAGAGTCCATATACGCAGAGATCTGATGCGTTCTCTCGCCGGACACTATAGTCACCGGTATGGACAATTTAGACGGAAGTCCATCTTTACCCAAGGTCGTCACTCCAAGCAACCCCAGGTTTTGGGATTTTTTGGGGCACAGGCACACCAGATGGCCATCGAGGCCGCAATAAAGACAGAGTCCAGTTGTGCGTCTGCGTAGTCTCTCTTGGGTAGATAACTTATACTGATCCGTTATTACCGACTTCTTAGGAGGATCGGCATCTGAGGACAGCAGGGGTTGCTGCAACGTAGGGACCAGACTAGGAAGGGCTCCCTCCCGTTGAACCTCTTGGAGGCGTTCACGGATCCGTATATCAATCCGGGCAGACAGAAGGATGAGGTCATCCAGAGTAGACGGCAGATCCCGGGCGGCAAGTTCGTCTTTAATTCTGGATGATAGTCCGTGCCAGAATGAAGCCACCAGAGCCTCATTGTTCTATGCGAGCTCTCCTGCCAGGGTGCGGAAGTGGATGGCGTACTCACTCACGGAGGTGTCTCCTTGGTGCAGGTCAATCAAAGAAGCCTCTGCAGATGAGACCCGTCCAGGCTCCTCAAACACCATGCGAAAAGTCCGAAGGAAGGCAGAGAAGTCACGGGTCTCTGGTCCTTGTCTCTCTCAGATAGGGTTCGCCCATGCAAGGGCCTTTCCGGTGAGGAGAGAAATGATTAAAGCGACCCTGGCACCATCAGACGAAAATGTCCTAGCATACAAGCTGAAGTGGATCTGGCATTGATTAAGAAAACCACGACAGGTACTTGCTTCTCCATCATAGCGGTCAAGAAGTGGCAAAGAAACACGTGGGTCAATACTGCCAAGAGGTGTAGACTGAGTATCCACATTGCCAGGAGGTGTAGTAGGAGGAATGGCAGCATGTGCCTCCTGCCGACGTGCAAAAATGCTCAACGCCTGGAGGAGTTGGTTCTGTCGGGACCAGAGGTCCAGCATATCCGCTCGCATCTCCTGTGTCGTCGTCATAGTTTTGAACCAACCAGCGGGGTCCACGGCCTGAGCGTACTGTCACGAAGGGTCTGTGGACCCACTGGGCCGTACCGCCTTGGCGGTAAGGCAGCTGGCCAACAGGGCGCAGGTCAGGGTCTATAGGATATAGGGTACCTGTGGCAGCACGGACAGTAGCTTGGCATGAACTAGGCAGCAGGTGGACGTCAGGCGTGGAGAAGCAGACAAGCGTAGTATCCAGCACAGCACGACTATAGCAAGCACGGCACTAGATCGGGATACAGGTACAGGAATAGGAAACACTGTGAGCAGGAAACACTAGGGGACCATTTGCATAGACAGACTAAGGAAACACAACAACGCTCAGGCATAGAACTAGGGGGCTGTACCCCTCTTATAGTCCAGGGTACTGACGAGTCAAAGTTCATCCATGAGGTCCGGTGCGCGTGCTGCCCCTTTAAGAGTGGGCAAGAGCATGCACGCGCACCCTACGGGATCCGGCAGAGGTGAGTGGTGAGTGGCGTCTCCTGAGGAGGAGGCTGGGGCCAGCGCTTACCGACTCGTGGCTGCGGCTGTCAGGGGGAGATTGGAGATGACAGCCCGCAGCCACTTACATTACAAGCCTTACATTGGATAATGCACCCCCCTTGTGTACAGTCATACGGTATACAAATAACCATACACTGTCATTCACTTTATTTTATTACACCTTTAGCCCGGCTTCTTTTTCTCACTTTCAATATTTTTTTATTTTAAAAAGAAAAAAAAAGAGGGGTACAAAAAAGTATACAAAAAGGAAAAAGGGAATAAACTTACATACATTACACTGCATTCCAAATTATTATGCAAATGTTATTTTTCGCTGATTTTCCTAAATAGTCGATGCAAATGACAGTCAGTATAATCTTCAAGCCATCAACCGTTGGAGTATAATGCAAATTTTATTGAACAAATCTCCTAATGATAACAGATTTTTTTTTAGAAATAAAAAACTCAAAATGCACTGTTTCAAATTATTATGCACAACAGAGATCAAAACATTTTAAAGAGAACTAAAATGGTAATTTGTTGAATTTGCAGCATCAGGAGGTCATATTTACAGAAATCAAAAGCTCTTTCAATCATAAAAAACTTAGCAGGCCAAGTTACATGTTAACATAGGACCCCTTCTTTGACATCACCTTCACAATTCTTGCATCCATTGAATTTGTGAGTATTTGGACAGTTTCTGCTTGAATATCTTTGCAGGATGTCAGAATAGCCTCCCAGAGCTTCTGTTTTGATGTGAACTGCCTCCCACCCTCATAGATATTTTGCTTGAGGATGCTCCAAAGGTTCTCAATAGGGTTGAGGTCAGGGGAACATGGGGGCCACACCATGAGTTTCTCTCCTTTTATGCCCATAGCAGCCAATGACACAGAGGTATTCTTTGCAGCATGAGATGGTGCGTTGTCATGCATGAAGATAATTTTGCTACGAAAGGCACGATTCTTCTTTTTTTACCACGGAAGAAAGTGGTCAGTCATAAACTCTATGTACTTTGCAGAGGTAATTTTCACACCGTCAGGGAACCTAAAGGGGCCTACCAGCTCTCTCCCCATGATTCCAGCTCAAAACATGACTCCGCCACCTCCTTGCTGACGTTGGGACATGGTGGCCATTCACCAACCATCCACTACTCCATTCATCTGGACCATCCAGGGTTGCACGGCACTCATCAGTAAACAACACGGTTTGAAAATTAGTCTTCATGTATTTCTGAGCCCACTGCAACCGTTTTTGCTTGTGAGCATTGTTTAGGGGTGGCCGAATAATAGCTGTATGCACACTTGCAAACATCTGGAGGATCCTACACCTTGAAGTTCGCGGGACTCCAGAGGCACCAGTGGCTTCAAATACCTGTTTGCTGCTTTGCAATGGCATTTTAGCAGCTGCTCTCCTAATCCTATTAATTTGTCTGGCAGAAACCTTCCTCATTATGCCTTTATCTGAACGAACCCGTCTGTGCTCTGAATCAGCCACAAATCTTTTCACAGTACGATGATCATGCTTAAGTTTTCTTGAAATATCCAATGTTTTCATACCTTGTCCAAGGTATTGCACTATTTCACGCTTTTCGGCAGCAGAAAGATCCTTTTTCTTTCCCATATTGCTTTAAACCTGTGGCCTGCTTAATAATTTGGAACGTCCTTCTTAAATAGTTTTCCTTTGATTCCAGGGCACACCTGGAAAACTAATAATCACAGGTGTCTGAGATTGATTACAATGATCCAAAGAGCCCTAAGACACAATACTATCCATGAGTTTAATTGAAAAACTAATAATTAAATGTTTATTATGACACTTAAATCCAATGTGCATAATAATTTGGAACCCAGTGTAAAGAAAGTTCCTCAGCAGTACAGCAACCATTACTGGTCCAAAAATCTTAACAGTGTAGGTAATTATACATATATTACTAAGACACAGAAGTAGGTAGGCTTTTTTTTCTAAAAACTTTTTAAAACTGTCTAGGAAGGTACAAAAAGTGTCTAAAACACATAAGAAAATTTGCACATGTCATGTACTTTTTTTTTCTTGCAATTTGAGCCAGAATTCGGGCATGTTTTGCTTAGCAAATCTCTCTCAATGTGTGTTAATTTATTAAAGCTATGCATAATGGAAACATTAGAATTACTATACCTTAAAATATTTGTAAGGGCAAGTTTTTCTTGATCATTGTTTAATTGCACTTGGTCACTACCTGTGTTTTTATTTTTTACTGTACTTTATTATAGTTTATTAGAGTTTTACGTCCATTAAATGTTCCTACTCCATTGGTGAGTACATCTATTGATCACTTAAATACTATTATCTTCAAGTTCTGTATCATTCAGGGTTTTGGCTCAGTGTTTCATTAGCCAGATGGACCATGAGACTGCCAGATGGGCCATGAGTCTGGTATCTTCACACCCTTCTAAATCTGGCCATACACATTAGATGTATGTTGGGTGAACCCACCATTTTTGGCGGGACCGTCCAACCATCTAATATGTATGATGACTCTCCCGACTCTCCACGGCAGACGTCACAGGAGAGAAGTATCGGGCTGTTGAATTTCAACATGCCTGATCCTTTTCTTTGTTAGTGAATAAGCCGCTGCCAAGCAGCGGCTTTCTCCCTTCCCTCTATTGAAAATACATGAATGCTCTGCTGAGCAGAGCTTGCATGTGTATGGGAGAATCGGGAGCAATAGCTGATCGTTCGTCCGATAGCTATCTAAAGTGTATGGCCAGCTTTACTGTAGTATACTGTATTTGGTTTTAGCAGACATAATGAGAACCTGTGTTGTGCAAAGAGTAACTTTTCTAATTTAATTGTCCATAGAACATTATACCAAATTTAGTTGGGGTCATCCATATGTTTTTTGTTTTTTTTGCAAATTTAAGATCAGCATTAATGTTTCTGTTGGATTGCAATAGTATCTAGCTAACTACTTTCTCATGAATCTGTTTCTGCAGAATGTTTGTTTTATTTTGAAGTCATGAACACAGACCTAGGCTGGGGCCAGAGAGGCCTACAGTTCTTTGGATGTGTTTTTATAAGTTATTTTGAGCACCTTAGAAATTGCCTTTGTTACTTTTTGTTTGCTAATATACTGTATGTCAACATTGTTTCTCTTAAAATGTTCCGTAATTTTCTATGATTATGGCCCAGCATGATATTTAGAGTCAACAAGTGTGAAAGATTGGTATATTATTGGAAGCTTTAATTGGTAATATTGCTAAAAGGAGAATAACTTTTTTTTACATGGGTGTTATGGGCAGTAAATGGTTTATTAAAGGTATTTTATAGGGATAAAATTGTAAAACATTGTTTATATACTTTAGAGCTCTACACCGTTCCCATGGTGCATCTCTTTTTTTTTTTTTTGGAAACATTGAATTTTTATTTTAAAGAGAGTAAATTTTCCATGAAAATGTACAGATACAATTGATACAATTGAGTAACGATTAATTCACAAGCAAAAGTTAGGCAAGCCTATACAATATCAGCTTCATTGACTTCAAAAGAAAGAAACATTGCATGTGGTGCAAGCAGTACCGTACATTTAGATGGATTAGAACGAAAACAAAAGAGAACAAGAAAACAGAAATCTATAAACCCTGGTAGTGTGAGATAAACCTGAGATGTCAGTTCCACTGACTTATAGAATTTTTAACATCTATAGGAGGTGTTGGTATGAGTTTTGTGCTATCAGATCTTGTGAGAAATGGTAGATTGGTTATATTTACTCTTAAGCCACACACCCCATCTTTTCTGAAACACGGCAGATTTTTGGACTGCAGATGCAGACATATATTCTAACCAGCAACTATCATTCATACTCCGAACAATATCTTCTATCTTAATGCAGGACTTTTCCTTCCAAGTGGAGGCGATTGAACGCCTGGTGGAAATCAGTAAGTGTTGAAGAATGGTTTGAAAATAGGCTGGAAATAGATTCAAACCTATGGATAGAAGCGCTAATTCCGGCTTCGGTGTGATATTGGAACTAGAGATGAGCGAACCGGGACAACCGAACCCGGTTTCGGTCCGAACTTCCGGAAAAGTTCGGTTCGCAGCGAATCCGAACTTCACCGAGTTCGGCCGAACCCGTTTTGACCGAACCCGGTCAAAAATATTATACAAATCGGCAGCCACTTATCTCTATCAATCACTGATAGAGAAAAGAGGCTGCTGATTAAAAATAAAATAAAAAGCATTTCATACGTACCTGGTCGTTGTCTTGCGGACGAGTCCCTCTTCTTCCTCCAGTCCGACCTTCTTTTCTGACACGGCAGCCTGTGATTGGCTGCAGAGGCCTCTGCAGCCTGTGATTGGCTGCAGAGGCCTCTGCAGCCAGTGATTGGCTGCAGCGCTCACATGGGCTGCATCGTCATCAAGGAATGTCGGGCCGGATGTCGCGAGGGACGCGTCACCAAGGCAACGGCCAGGAGACCGGACTGGAGGAAGCAGGGAGTTCCCGGTAAGTATGAACGTCTTTTTTTTTTTACAGGTACTCTATATTGTGATCGGTAGTCACTGTCCAGGGTGTTGAAACAGTTACTGCCGATCAGTTAACTCTTTCAGCACCCTGAAGAGTGACTATTTACTGATGTTGCCTAGCAACGCTGCCGTAATGATGGGTGCACACATGTAGCCACCCGTCATTACGGGGCCTCATGCACACGACCGTAAAAACACCCGTTATTAAGGGTCGTAATTACGACCCGAAACAGCGGGCCCATAGACTTCTGTTAGCCACGGGTACCTTCCCATTTTCTCACGGGAAGGTGCCCGTGCCGTTAAAAAGATAGAACATGTTCTATTTTTTTATTTTACGGGCCGTGCTCGTAATTACGACTCGTAATTACGAGCACGGCCGGCCACGGGCAGCCGGCCGCTTTTACGAGCCGTGCTGTCATTATAAGGGTATGTGTAAAGGATCTGCCAGGCACTACGTCTGTGGATACTCCCAGGATTAATCAGTCGACACCTGAGGCCAGACCTCTTAGACTGACACTGGCTCCCACCAATCAGGGTGGCAGGCTCAGGAGTGGGAGAGCCTATCGCGGCCTGGTCAGTCGGAGTTAGCTCCGCCCCCTGTCCATTTATACCTGCCGTTTTCTCTTCCTCATTGCTTGTGATTCTTCTTGGTTTCCTGGCCCCACTGCTGCCTTGCTCCAGCCTGCTTCTGCCGTGCTTCTGCCTTGCTTCAGTTCCCGCTTATCCTGCTTCGCTCTGCCCCCGGCTTGCTTCCTGCTCCGTGCTCTGCGTTTGTATACTCCATTACATCCTGATCCTGACTGGCTCGTTCACCACTCCATTTCCTCACGGTGTTCCGTGGGCTACTGCCCCTTCCCTTGCTTGTTCCCTGTTTGTATCCCCTTGCACTTAGTCAGCGTAGGGACCGCCGCCAAGTTGTACCCCGTCGCCTAGGGCGGGTCGTTGCAAGTAGGCAGGGACAGGGCGGTGGGTAGATTAGGGCTCACTTGTTCCCTTCACCTCCTTCCTGCCATAACATAATCACAAGCCCATACCTAGTCTACCATTTCTCCTACGCTGACGCTATCATGGACCCCCTTGAGACCCTGACCCAGCAGATGCAGGGCCTCTCCCTACAGGTCCAGGCCCTGGCTCAGAGGGTCAACCAGTCTGACGCTGCCATAGTAGTACCCCTCACCTCACCTCTAGAACCTGACCTCAAGTTACCTGACCGGTTCTCAGGGGACCGTAAGACTTTTCTCTCCTTCCGGGAGAGTTGCAGACTTTACTTCCGTCTAAAACCTCACTCCTCAGGTTCCGAGAACCAGCGGGTGGGAATCATTATATCCCGACTCCAGGAAGGGCCCCAAGAGTGGGCCTTCCCCTTGGCTACTGACGCCCCTGAACTTTCCTCCGTTGATAGTTTTTTCTCTGCCCTCTGACTCATTTACGACGAGACTGACAGGACTGCCTTAGCCGAGAGTCAGCTGGTGACCTTACGTCAGGGTAGGAGACCTGTTGAGGAATACTGTTCTGATTTTAGAAAGTGGTGCGTAGCTTCTCGGTGGAACAACCCGGCCCTAAGTTGCCAGTTTAGGTTAGGATTATCTGACGCCCTCAAGGATCTGCTTGTTAGCTACCCCTCTTCTGACTCCCTAGACCAGGTTATGGCCCTAGCAGTACGACTTGACCGACGTCTCAGGGAACGTCAGCTTGAACGTTTCAATGTTTTCCCCTCTGACTTCCCTGCGATTCCCCCCGAGGTCCCGTCTCCTCGCTCTTCCACGGAAGACTCGGAGGTACCTATGCAACTCGGGGCCTCCATGTCCCCTCGACAACGTAGAGAGTTCCGCAGGAAGAATGGTCTCTGCTTCTATTGTGGGGATGACAAGCATCAACTGAACACCTGTCCCAGGCGCAAGAATAAGCAGCCGGAAAACTTCCGCGCCTAAGTGATCATCGGGGAGGTCACTTGGGCGCACAGGTATTTCCCGTTAATATGAAACGCAATAAAATTTTGCTTCCCTTTCAGGTCTCGTTTGCTGGCCGGTCTGCCACTGGCAGTGCCTTCGTGGATTCTGGCTCATCTGCTAATATCATGTCTGTGGAATTTGCTATGTCTCTAAAAATGCCTTTTATTGATTTGCCTTATCCTGTCCCGGTAGTGGGTATCGACTCCACTCCTCTTGCTAATGGTTATTTTACACAGCATACTCCTGTTTTTGAACTCCTTGTTGGCTCCATGCATTTGGAGCAGTGCTCTGTACTGGTGATGCAGGGATTATCGTCCGATCTGGTATTAGGTCTTCCCTGGTTGCAGCTGCATAATCCCATGTTTGATTGGAATACTGGGGATCTCACCAAATGGGGTAGTGAATGCCTGACGTCATGTCTTTCGGTTAACTCTACTTCTCCCCGTGAGGAGGTAAACACGCTACCTGAGTTTGTTCAGGACTTCGCTGATGTGTTTTCTAAGGAGGCCTCCGAGGTGTTGCCCCCTCATAGAGATTACGATTGCGCCATCGATTTGGTACCTGGTGCTAAGCTTCCTAAGGGTAGGATATTTAATCTTTCATGTCGTGAACGTGAAGCTATGAGGGAGTATATCCAAGAATGCCTGGCCAAGGGTTTCATTCGCCCCTCGACTTCTCCTGTAGGTGCTGGCTTCTTCTTCGTGGGGAAGAAGGATGGTGGTCTTAGGCCGTGCATTGACTATCGGAACTTGAATAAGGTCACAGTAAGGAACCAGTATCCCCTTCCTTTGATTCCGGATCATTTTAATCAGGTTCAGGGGGCCCAATGGTTCTCTAAGTTCGATCTACGGGGGGCATATAACCTTATCCGCATCAAAGAGGGGGATGAGTGGAAGACTGTGTTCAACACGCCCGAAGGTCATTTCGAATACCTGGTCATGCCCTTTGGGTTGTGTAATGCCCCTGCCGTCTTCCAGAATTTTATTAATGAAATTCTGAGAGATTACATGGGAAATTTTGTTGTAGTGTACCTTGATGACATACTGGTGTTTTCCAAGGACTGGTCCTCCCACGTGGAGCATGTCAGGAAGGTCCTCCAGGTCCTCCAGGAAAATAATCTGTTTGCGAAAACCGAAAAATGTGTTTTTGGGGTACAGGAGATACCATTTTTGGGTCAAATCCTCACTCCTCATGAATTCCGCATGGACCCTGCCAAGGTTCAGGCTGTGGCGGAATGGGTCCAACCTGCCTCCCTGAAGGCGCTACAGTGTTTTTTGGGGTTCGCTAACTATTACAGGAGATTTATTGCCAACTTCTCGGTCGTCGCTAAGCCTCTTACAGACCTCACTCGCAAGGGTGCTGATGTCCTCCACTGGCCTCCTGAGGCCGTCCAGGCTTTTGAGACCCTCAAGAAGTGCTTTATCTCGGCCCCCGTGCTGGTTCAGCCCAACCAAAGGGAGCCATTTATTGTGGAGGTTGACGCGTCCGAGGTGGGAGTGGGGGCCATCTTGTCCCAGGGTACCAGCTCCCTCAGCCATCTCCGCCCCTGTGCTTACTTCTCTAGGAAGTTTTCGCCCACGGAGAGTAACTATGATATTGGCAACCGTGAACTTTTAGCCATTAAATGGGCTTTTGAAGAGTGGCGTCACTTCCTGGAGGGGGCCAGACACCAGGTAACGGTCCTTACTGACCACAAGAATCTGGTTTTCCTAGAATCTGCCCGGAGGCTTAATCCTAGACAAGCTCGATGGGCGCTATTCTTTACCAGATTTAACTTCTTGGTTACCTATAGGGCTGGGTCCAAAAATATTAAGGCTGATGCACTGTCACGTAGTTTCATGGCCAATCCTCCTTCTGAGAAGGATCCTGCTTGTATTTTACCCCCTGGTATAATCGTTTCTGCCACTGATTCTGATTTAGCCTCTGACATTGCGGCTGATCAAGGTTCAGCTCCCGGGAACCTCCCTGGGGACAAGCTGTTTGTCCCCCTGCAATACCGGCTAAGGGTACTCAGGGAAAACCATGACTCCGCACTATCTGGTCATCCTGGCATCTTGGGTACCAAACACCTCATTACCAGAAACTATTGGTGGCCTGGGTTGCCTAAAGACTAAAGGCTTACGTCGCCGCTTGTGAGGTTTGTGCTAGGTCCAAGACCCCTAGGTCCCGACCTGCGGGCTTACTACGTTCTTTGCCCATTCCCCAGAGACCTTGGACCCATATCTCCATGGATTTTATCACCGATTTGCCTCCATCTCAGGGCAAGTCGGTGGTGTGGGTGGTAGTAGACCGCTTCAGCAAGATGTGCCACTTTGTGCCCCTTAAGAAACTACCTAACGCCAAGACGTTAGCTTCTTTGTTTGTTAAACACATTCTGCATCTCCATGGGGCCCCAGTCAATATCGTTTCTCACAGAGGGGTACAATTTGTTTCCTTATTTTGGAGAGCTTTTTGTAAAAAGTTGGAGATTGATCTGTCCTTCTCCTCCGCCTTCCATCCCGAAACTAATGGCCAAACGGAAAGGACTAATCAATCCCTGGAACAATATTTAAGGTGTTTCATCTCTGACTGTCAATTTGATTGGGTCTCATTCCTTCCCCTCGCCGAATTTTCCCTGAATAACAGGGTCAGTAACTCGTCAGGTGTCTCCCCGTTTTTCTGTAATTTCGGGTTTAATCCAAGGTTCTCCTCCGTTTCTCCTGGTTGTTCCAATAATCCCGAGGTAGAGGACATTCATCGGGAACTGTGCACAGTCTGGGCTCAGGTTCAGAAGAACCTAGAGGCGTCCCAGAGCGTACAAAAGATTCAGGCTGATAGAAGACGTTCTGCTAACCCCCGGTTTGTCGTCGGGGATCTGGTGTGGTTGTCGTCTAGGAACTTGCGCCTTAAGGTCCCGTCCAGGAAGTTTGCTCCCCGATTTATTGGGCCTTATAAGGTCATTGAAGTCCTCAACCCTGTATCCTTCCGTCTGGAGCTGCCCCCATCCTTTCGCATAGACGACGTCTTTCATGCCTCCCTCCTTAAACGCTACTCCCCGTCCTGGTCCCACTTGAGGAAACCTCCTGTTCCCGTTCTCACCCCTGAGGGGGTGGAATTCGAGGTGGCCAAGATTGTGGACAGTAGGATGATCCAGGGCTCCCTCCAGTACCTGGTCCATTGGAGAGGATACGGGCCGGAGGAGAGGACTTGGGTACCTGCTCGAGATGTTCACGCTGGGGTATTGGTCAGGAGGTTCCACCTTCTCTTCCCCACTAAACCGGGTCCTCTTAGTAAGGGTCCGGTGGCCCCTCATAAAAGGGGGAGTACTGTAAGGGATCTGCCAGGCACTACGTCTGTGGATACTCCCAGGATTAATCAGTCGACACCTGAGGCCAGACCTCTTAGACTGACACCGGCTCCCACCAATCAGGGTGGCAGGCTCAGGAGTGGGAGAGCCTATCGCGGCCTGGTCAGTCGGAGTTAGCTCCGCCCCCTGTCCATTTATACCTGCCGTTTTCTCTTCCTCATTGCTTGTGATTCTTCTTGGTTTCCTAGCCCCACTGCTGCCTTGCTCCAGCCTGCTTCTGCCGTGCTTCTGCCTTGCTTCAGTTCCCGCTTATCCTGCTTCGCTCTGCCCCCGGCTTGCTTCCTGCTCCGTGCTCTGCGTTTGTATACTCCATTACATCCTGATCTTGACTGGCTCGTTCACCACTCCGTTTCCTCACGGTGTTCCGTGGGCTACTGCCCCTTCCCTTGCTTGTTCCCTGTTTGTATCCCCTGGCACTTAGTCAGCGTAGGGACCGCCGCCAAGTTGTACCCCGTCACCTAGGGCGGGTCGTTGCAAGTAGGCAGGGACAGGGCGGTGGGTAGATTAGGGCTCACTTGTTCCCTTCACCTCCTTCCTGCCATAACAGTATGTTCACACGACAGCGTCCGTTACGGCTGAAATTACGGGGATGTTTCCGCCTGAAAACATACCTGTAATTTCAGCCGTTACGGCATGTGCAGGCGCTTGAACGCCGCGTCCACTACGGACGTAATTGGCACTGCTATTCATTGGAGTCAATGAATAACGGCTCCAATTACGGCCAAAGAAGTGACAGGTCACTTCTTTGACGCGGGCGTCTATTTACGCGCCGTCATTTGACAGTGGCGCGTAAATTACGCCTCGTGTGAACAGACAAACGTCTGCCCATTGCTTTCAATGGGCAGATGTTTGTCAGCGCTATCGAGGCGCTATTTTCGGACGTAATTCGGGGCAAAAACGCCCGAATTACGTCCGTAATTAGTGCGTGTGAACATACCCTGTGTTCATACGCACTAATTACGGACGTAATTCGGGCGTTTTTGCCCCGCATTACGCCCGAAAATAGCGCCTCGATAGCGCTGACAAACATCTGCCCATTGAAAGCAATGGGCAGACGTTTGTCTGTTCACACGAGGCGCATATTTATGCGCCGCTGTCAAATGACGGCGCGTAAATAGACGCCCGCGTCAAAGAAGTGACCTGTCACTTCTTTGGCCGTAAATTGGAGCCGTTATTCATTGACTCCAATGAATAGCAGCGCCAATTACGTCCGTAATGGACGCGGCGTTCAAGTGCCTGCACATGCCGTTACGGCTGAAATTACGGGGATGTTTTCAGGCGGAAACATCCCCGTAATTTCAGCCGTTACGGACGCTGTCGTGTGAACATACCCTAATTCTAGCAGCACGGCCCGTAAAATAGAAAAATAGAACATGTTCTATTTTTTTAACGGCACGGGCACAGAAGTCTATGAGCCCGTTATTGCGGGTCGTGATTACGACCCGCAATAACGGGTGTTTTTACGGTCGTGTGCATAATGGGAGCACGGCTTGGAAAAACGACCGGCTGCCTGTGGCCGGCCGTGCTCATCTCCTGAAATGCTCTGTGCTGCCTTAAACTCTGTGGACAGGTCAGGATCCTGTTTGTTTTAAATGCTGCTAGGGAACCCGCTCGATCCACTATATAAGGCTGCGCTACAGTGCAGCATTTAAAAGAAACAGGATCCTGACCTGTCCACAGAGTTTAAGGCAGCACAGAGTATTTCAGGAGATGAGCGTGCAGATTCAGTGCTGCTGTGAACTCTGCTCTTACCATTACGTAGCTCTCAGTCTGTTACCTCTCCTCCACTACTGTCCTCAATAACACCTTCATGATTGGCAAGTCACCACGTAACGGTAAGAGCAGAGTTCACAGCAGCACAGAGTATTTCAGGAGATGAGCGTGCGGATCTTGTGCGCGGTGGTGACTTGCCAATCATGTGAAGGTGTTCTTGAGGACAGGAGTGGAGGAGAGGTAACAGACTGAGAGCTACGTAATGGTAAGAGCAGAGTTCACAGCAGCACAGAATATTTCAGGAGAGGAGCGTGCAGATTCTGTGCTGTTGTGAACTCTGCTCTTACCATTACGTAGCTCAGTGTGTTACCTCTCCTCCACTCCTGTCCTCAATAACACCTTCACATGATTGGCAAGTCACCACCCCGCACAAGATCCGCACGCTCATCTCCTGAAATACTCTGTGCTGCTGTGAACTCTGCTCTTACCATTACGTGGTGACTTGCCAATCATGTGAAGGTGTTCTTGAGGACAGGAGTGGAGGAGAGGTAACAGACTGAGAGCTACGTAATGGTAAGAGCAGAGTTCACAGCAGCACTGAATCTGCACGCTCATCTCCTGAAATACTCTGTGCTGCCTTAAACTCTATGGACAGGTCAGGATCCTGTTTCTTTTAAATGCTGCACTATAGCGCAGCCTTATATAGTGGATCGAGCGGGTTCCCCAGCAGCATTTAAAAGAAACAGTGTGTGTGTTTGGGTATGTGTCTTTGTCTGTTTTTGTTTTTATATGTGTGTTTGTGTATATGTGTGTTTATGTGTGTTTGTGTATATATGGGTGTGTTTGTGTATATGTGTTTGTGTATATGTTTGTGTATATGTGTGTGTATATATGGGTGTATGTGTATATGTTTGTGTGTAGATGTTTGTGTGTGTGTGTTTTTGTATATGTGTGTGTTTGTGTATATGTGTGTATATGGGTGTGTGTTTGTGTATATATGGGTGTTTGTGTATATGTGTGTGTATATATGGGTGTATTTGTATATATGTTTGTGTGTAGATGTTTGTGTGTGTTTGTGTATATGTGTGTTTGTGTATGTGTGTGTTTGTGTATATGTGTGTGTTTGTGTATGGTTGTTTGTGTGTGTGTGCGTGTATATATGTGTGTAGGTGAGTAGAAGTATTGTTATTGTTCTCATTGATAACTGTTTTTTTATGTTGTTGCAGATTTTGATGTACCGATTGGACTACATCTTCGATTCGTTGGACTACTGCGTAGATCTACGTTTTTTCAAATTTTAATAAAATGGTTAACAAGGGTTTTGTTGGGGATTTCTTATTTCAATAAAAAAGAATTGTCTTTGTGTTTTTTTTTAAACTTTATTAGTGCCTAGATAATGGCAGTTGGCTGATTGACAGCGTCCATTATTAAGGCGGTACTTAGTGTTAGCCGGTGCAGAGGCTAGCACTAACCATCCATTATTACCCCGGTACCCACCACCACCAGGGGTGCCGGGAAGAGCTTGGTACGATCCAGTGCCCCGGCCATCTGTTGTGATGGTCGTGTACTGGGGCGGCCGTAGGCTGGTATTATGAGGCTGGGAAGGGCCAAAAACAGTGGACCTTCCCACCCTTGTAATGCTAGGCTGCTGCTGCTGTGTTGTATCGGGCTGGTTATAAAAATGAATTTAACAAATTTAACAATAGACGTTGGGTCCCCCACATTTTTAATAACCAGCCATATACAAGGCCGCAGCAGTCTGGCATTACATGGGTGGGAAGGGCCACTGGTTTTGTCCATTCCCAGGCTAATAACACTGTTGTATGTGGCTGGTTATGATAAATTGGGTGGAACCCCATGTCTTTTTTAAAAAAATAAAAAAATAAATAAATAATTTAAAAAAATGACGTGGGGTCCCCCCCACTTTTATAACCAGCCAGATACAACACAGCAGCAGCAGCGTGCATTACAAGGGTGGGAAGGTCCACTGTTTTTGGCCCTTCCCAGCCTCATAATACCAGCCTGCGGCCGCCCCAGAGCCCGACCATCACAACAGATGGTCGGGTACTGGATCGTACCTGGCTCTTCCCGGCACCCCTGGTGGTGGTGGGTACCGGGGTAATAATGGTGGTTAGTGTTAGCCTCTGCACCGGCTAACACTAAGCCTCGCCTTAGTAATGGATGTTGTCACTCAGACAGCGGCCATTACTAAAGTGGTAGTAATAAAATTTGAAAAGAAAAAGACAAAGCTATAGATAAAATATTTTATTGAAATAAAGCATCCCCAACACAACCCTCATTAACCATTTTATTGTAGAAAAAAAAACCGCCATCGAAGTAGTCCTCGAAACCGACGTAGTCCAAACACCAAACCTGTAAAAAAAAAAAAATGAAATAAAACATGTCGTAGGCTTAGATTCAGTTTAATGTGTGATACTGACTGTTATACCATGTATAGAAGCCTGCCGCGAAGTTGACTTAGATACAGGGCGCCAGCAGACAGTATCATACATGGCCATACAGACATATATACAAACAAACAAACATACATGCAAACATACATACAAACATATATACAAGCATGCACATATATACATGCAAACATACACACATATATACATACATACATGCAAACTATCATACATACATGCATACACACACATGAAAACATACATACATACAAACATGCAAAGATACATACATACATATATACAAGCATGCACAAATATACATGCAAACATAATTACATACATGCACATATATATAAACATACATGCAAACATACTTGCAAAAATAAAAACATGCAAACATACATGACAACATACATACATACATGCAAACATACATGCAAAAATAAAAACATGCAAACATACATGACAACATACATACATACATACATGCAAATATATACATGCAAATATACATACAAACATGCACATATATACATACATGCCAACATACATGACAACATACATACATGCATGACAACATACATACATACATGCAAATATACATTCATGCAAACATACATTAATGCAAACATACATACATACATACATACATACATGCAAATATATACATGCAAATATACATACAAACATGCACATATATACATACATGCAAACATATATGCACATATACATACATACATAACATACATACATGACAACATACATACATACATGCAAACATACATACATGCAAACATACATAAAATGCAAACATACATACATACAAACATACATTCATGCAAACATACATACATGCAAATATATACATGCAAATATACATGCACATATATACATACATGCCAACATACATACATATATGCAAACATACACACATGCAAACATACATACATGCAAATATATACATGCAAATATACATACAAACATGCACATATATACATGCCAACATACATGCAAACATACATGCACATATATACATACATACATGACAACATACATACATACATACATACATACATGACAACATACATACATACATGCAAACATACATTCATGCAAACATACATACATGCATGCAAACATACATACATACATGCAAATATATACATGCAAATATATACATGCAAATATACATACACACATGCACATATATACATACATGCCAACATACATGCAAACATTCATGCACATATATACATACATACATGACAACATACATACATACATACATACATACATACATGCAAACATACATACATACATACATGCAAACATACATACATACATGACAACATACATATATGCCAAAAAAAATAAAAAATACGTTCATATCATCCCTGTCTGGTGCCATTTGTAATTTTGAAAGGAGCGGACATAAAACCAGAAGAATATACAGTTGCAGTCGGTGATGAGTATAGGGAATGTATTTCTGATAAGAAGGAACCCTTGAAGCCAAATTTCTGAAGGACCATTTTCAAATATCCCCAGTGGACTCTGTCGAAGGCCTTCTCCGCATCCGGAGATAGGAGCAGAGAAGGCGTCCCACGAGAATGCACAACGTCAATTAATTCAACAAATCTCCTCGTTCCATCAACGGTTTGACGACCTTTTATAAAACCTACTTGGTCGGGGTGCACAATGGAGGGGAGAATGGATATGAGTCTGTTCGACATCAGTTTAGCCATTATTTTAAGAACAGAGTTTAATAGAGAGATTGGTCTGAAATTTGCCGGCGCGTGTGGAGATTTCCCTGGCTTGGGGAGAGTGACAATTATTGCGTGTAGCATCTCAGTAGGAGTGGAGCCGGTAGATACTATAGTCCTTAAACATTGTAGTAGATAAGGAGATAGTATGTGTGAGAATTTTATGTAATATTCATTTGGGAGACCGTCTGGTTCAGGAGATTTGTTGAGTTTCAAAGATTTTATCACCTCTGTAATTTCCCGATCCGATAGGTCTCTGTTCAGGATTTTTAGTTGGTCACTGGAAAGTGAAGGTAATTTCATACCTTCTAAGAAGTCGTTTATACCCTCTATGGAAGGTTGGGGAGTGTTAAGGTCGTCCTGTAAATTGTACAGAGAAGAATAGTAGTTGGCAATATCGAGGGGATTGAGGAGTTTGTTTTTGTTTTTATCAAGAGGTAAGGGATTCTAGACTTGGCAGCCTTTTTCTTTAACTTATTTGCCAGGAGTTTAGAAGCTTTATTATTTTGCCAATAATTTATCAGTTTAGATTTTCTAAGATGGAGTTCGTAATTGTTCTGAAGTATAAGGTGTAATTGATGCCGAAGGGATTTGATTTCTTCAGTTTGAGTAGAGGAAATGGTGGATTTATTTTGGATTTCTAAGATTGCCAATTTATCTGAAATTTCCTTGACTCTAACCAATCTGTTACGTTTTTCTAGCGCTGCTATTTTAAGGAAGTGGCCTCTTATAACAGCCTTGTGGGCACACCACAGAGTGGTTGTAGAGATCTTGTCAACATTGTTTAGTGAAAAATATTCAGAGAGCGCTTTTTCAATGGCAGATACTGTCACGGATACTGGGTTTGTGGACCCACAAGGCCGCTCCGCCGTAGTGGGGAGGCAGCTGACTAGGTCACAGTCTATGCGAAAGTAAAATGGCAGACAGTAATGCTTGGGTACCTGAATTAGTCCGGGCGGTGGCTGTGGCTTCAGCACGGGTGGAGGCAGGTGCAGCAAGTGGCGCCAGACATGGCGGGCAGTATCCGATGAGCGGTAGACACTTGATGTGGCAGATGACACTTGACGTGGCAGATGGCACTTGACGTGGCAGATGGCACTTGACGTGGCAGATGGCACTTGACGTGGCAGAAGACACTTGACGTGGCAGATGGCACTTGACGTGGCAGAAGACACTTGAACGCGGGTAGGCACAGGAACAATACGGAATACAGGAACGGTAACAGGGCACGGGTAACAGCTGGAACGGGAGACACTAAGGGACCATTTGCGAACAGACTGGGATAGACTAACAACGCTCAGGCAAGGATTAGAAGGCCAGGGGCCTTCTTATAGACCAGGAAATCGTGGCAGTTGATAGTGATGACGATTTCCTAATTGCACGCGCTGGCGCTTTAAGGCCGGGCGCGAGCGTGCGCGCACACCCTACGGGACCCAGCCGGGCGGAGCGGAAGTGAGCGCTGGCATCTCCTAGGAGGGAGACGGAGGCCAGCGCTCACAGATCCATGGCTGCGGGCGTCGGGAGGTGAGTAAACCCGACGGCCCGCGGCCATGGGCGCTACAGATACGTATACATCATTATTAAGAAGGTACTTATTCAACCTCCATGGAGATGTTGGGGGAGAATTAAAGGATTCCTGAAACCTTATGGATACAGGTGCATGATCTGACCACGTGATTATATAAATTTTTGTTTTAGATACTCTTTGCAATAACCATTTGTCCACTAGTATCAGATCTATACGAGAGTATGTATTATGTGGATTAGAGAAAAATGTATAATCTTTTTCAGACGCGTGATTAACCCCTTAACGCTCAGTGATGTACTATTACATCATGGAATGCGCCCTGTTCGCGCTCCATGACGGAATAGTACGTCACGAGAGTAACGGCCGCTTCGGCCGTCCTCCCGACACATACAGGAGCTGTGACAGCTGCTGTCTCGTACAGCAGCTGTCACAGCTCCTACAGCGGGGACCGATCGCTGTGTCCCCGCTGATTAACCCCTGAAAAGCCGTGTTCAATAGCGATCACGGCTTTTTAGGGGTTAAGCTGCCATCGCCGGCCTGCTACACGATAGAGACCGGCGATGGTGACTATGGCAACCGGACACCAAACAATGGCGTCCGGCTATGCCATCGACGGAAGCCTAGTGGGTCCTGACGAAGTCAGGACCCACTATGCTTGCTGTCAGTGAGTAGCTGACAGCTCTAATACACTGCACTACGCATGTAGTGCAGTGTATTAGAATAGCGATCAGGGCCTCCTGCCCTCAAGTCCCCTAGTGGGACAAAGTAAAAAAGTTTAAAAAAAGTTAAAAAAAGATGTGTAAAAATAAGAAAATAAAAGATTTAAAAGTAATAAAAGTAAAAATCCCCCATTTTCCCTTATCAGTCCTTTACTATTAATAAAAATATATAAACAAACAAATAAACTATACATAATTTGTATCGCCACGTCCATAACGGCCTGAACTACAAAATTATTTTATTATTTATGCCGCGCGGTGAACGCCGTAAAAGAAAATAATAATAAACCGTCCCAGAATCACAATTCTTTGGTCACTTCACCTCGCAAAAAATGGAATAAAAAGAGATCAAAAAGTCGCATGTACCTAAAAATGGTATTGATGGAAACTACAGTTCATTACGCAAAAAAAAAGTCCTCGCACGGCTTTATTGATGGAAAAATAAAAAAGTTCTGGCGCTTAGAATAAGGTAACACAAAAAGAAAATTATTTTTTACAAAACATATTTTATTGTGCAAACGCCATAAGACATAAAAAAAAACTATAAACATCTGGTATCGCCGTAATCGTATCGCCCCGCAGAATAAAGTGAATATGTAATTTATAGCGCACGGTGAACGCTGTAAAAAAAATAGAATAAAAAAACAATTGTAGAATTGCTGTTTTTTAGTCACCGCGCCACCTAAAAATAGAATAAAAACTGATCAAAAAGCCGCATGCACCCCAAGAAAACTACAATCGATTCCTCAAGGGGTCTAGTTTCCAAAATGCTGTCACTTTTGGGGGTTTTCCACTGTTTTGGCACCACAAGACCTCTTCAAACCGGACATGGTGCCTAATAAAAAGGTGGGCTCAAAATCCACTAGGTGCTCCTTTGCTTCGGAGGCCGGTGCTTCAGTCCATTACCACACTAGGGCCACATGTGGGATATTTCTCAAAACTGCAGAATCTGGGCAATAAATATGAAGTTGCGTTTCTCTGGTAAAACCTTTTGTGTTATAAAAAAAGTGGTATAAAAAGGATTTTCTGACAAAAAAAAAGTAGATTTCACCTCTACTTTGCTCTAAATTCGTGTGAAACACCTAAAGGGTTCATAAACTTTCTAAATGCTGTTGTGAATACTTTGAGGGGTCTAGTTTCTAAAATGGGGTGTTTGATAGGGGTTTCTAATATATGTGCCCCTCAAAGCAACTTCAGAACTGAACTGGAACCTAAAAAAATAAATAAATTAGGCAGTACTTCGCTTCTTACATTATACTGATAATGAGCCGTGCCCACCCCGAGATGACCCCAGTTTTGACCGTTTGTATAAACGGAGACCCCTATTAGACCGTTTCAGTGCCCGGTTTTCCCAAGCATACACCCCCGAAAAGTGTATTTCTATTGATGAGTCCTTGGTACATTTTAAAGGGAGGGTTCAATTCCGCCAGTACCTGCCGGGTAAGAGGGCAAGGTATGGCGTAAAGATGTATAAGCTGTGCGAGAGTGCATCAGGGTATACCTACAAATTTAGGATATATGAAGGGAAGGACAGCAGTATTCAGCCCCCAGAATGCCCCCCCCCCCTTACTGGGAGTTAATGCAAAAATTGTGTGGGATTTGGTGCACCCACTGCTGGACCAGGGTTACCACCTCTACCTGGATAATTTTTATACCAGCGTCCCACTCTTCAACTGCCTCACTCCCAGAAGTCCTGCGGCATGCGGCACTGCTAGAAGAAATCTGAGAGGCCTCCCTAAGACTCTGCAGGGCAAACGCTCAGAAGGGGTGAGAGCAGGGCACAATCTAGCAGCAACATATTGTGTGTCAAGTACAAGGACAAGAGAGGTCACACCAGTACCCATGTACCTGTACGAGGTACCAGTACAGAGACCCCCAAACCAGACTGCATCCTGGGCTACAATAGGTACATGGGAGGGATGGACTTGTCAGATCAAGTCCTGAAGCCCTACAGCGCCATGCGGTGTGGTATAAGAAGCTGGCCGGGCACATCATACAGATGGCATTGTACAACGCGTACCTGCTACATCGATGTACAGGCCAGATGGGAACTTTCCTGGAATTTCAAGAGGTGGTTATCAAGAAACTAATTTTTATGGACCAAGAAGGGGGGGGGGCACCCAGTACTTCTGGAGGCGAGGCCACACGCATCGTACCAGGGCAACACTTTCCAGGAGAAGTTCCCCAAACTGGCAAGAAAGGAAAAAGTCAAAAGAGGTACAAAGTCTGCTATAAGAGGGGGAAAAGGAAGGACACAATATATCCATGTGACACGTGTCCCGAAAAACTAAGGCTCCGTATGAAAGAGTGCTTGAAAATGTATCATACATCCCATGATTTTTAATCTACCCCAGTTTTACTTACCCTGATCCACTCCGCACTCCGTCTTTCCCCTCTGAGCCCTGCTGCGTGCCTAGGCAGCTGATTACAGCCACATGTAGGGTATTGACGTACCCGTGAGAACCCACATTACAGTTTATGGGGTGTATGTCTCCGGTCAAAATGCTCACTACACCTCCAGATGAATGCCTCAAGGGTGTAGTTTTTAAAATGGGGTCACTTCTTGGGGGTTTCAACTGTACTGGTACCTCAGGGGCTTCTGCATACATGACTTTGCACCAAAAAATCCCAAGTTGGCCAAATGGTGGTCCTTTCCTTCTGAGCCCTCCCATGGGCCCAAACAGCACTTTATCACCACAAATGGGGTACTGCCGCACTCAGGACAAATTGGGCAACAGAATGGGGTATTTTATTTCTTGTGAAAATTAGAAATTTTCAGCCAAAACTACATATTATTGGAAAAAATAATTTTGTTTTAATTCCCAGCCCAATTCAAATAAGTTTTGTGAAAAAACTGTGGGGTCAAAATGGTCACAACACCCATAAATAAATTCCTTGAGGGGTGTAGTTTCCAAAATGGGGTCACTTCTGGTGGGTTTCCATTGCTTTGATACCTCTGGGGCTCTGCAAATGCGACATGCCACCCGAAAACCAATCCAGCAAAATCTGGACTCCAACAAACACATAACACTCCTTTGCTTCTGAGCCCTCCCATGGGCCCAAATGGCAGTTTATCACCACAAATGGGGTATTGCCTCACTAAGGACAAATTGGGCAACAAAATGGGGTATTTTGTTCCCTGTGAAAATAAGACATTTTGATAAAAAATGCCATCTTATTGGAAAAAATGTCATTTTTTTATTTCACAGACCAATTCAAATAGGTGCTGTGAAAAAACTGTGTTGTCAAAATGATAACCACAACCATAAATGAATTCCTTGAGGGGTGTAGTTTCCAAAATGGGGTCACATCTGGTGGGTTTCCATTGCTTTGATACCTCTGGGGCTCTGCAAATGCGACATGGCACCCGAAAGCCAATCCAGCAAAATCTGGACTCCAAAGAACAAATAGCGCTCCTTTCTTTCTGAGCCCTCCCATGGGCCCAAACGGCAGTTTATCACCACAAATGGGGTATTGCTGCACTCAGGACAAATTGGGAAACAAAATGGAGTATTTTATTTCTTGTGAAAATAAGAAATTTTGAGCTAAAACTACATATTATTGGAAAAAATTATTTTTTTTAAAATTCCCAGCCCAATTCAAATAAGTTCTGTGAAGAAACTATTGGGTCTAAATAGTCACATTACCCATAAATGAATTGTTTGAAGGGTGTAGTTTCCAAAATGTGGTCACTTCTGGTGGGTTTCCATTGCTTTGATACCTCTGGGACTCTGCAAATGCGACATGGCACCCGAAAACCAATCCAGCTAAATCTGGACTCCAACAAACACATAGCGCTCCTTTCCTTCTGAGCCCTCCCATGGGCCCAAACGGCAGTTTATCGCCACAAATGGGGTATTGCTGCACTCAGGACAAATTGGGCAACAAAATGTGTATTTTGTTCCCTGTGAAAATAGGTAATTTTGATCATAAATTACATCTTATTGGAAAAAATTTCATTTTTTTAATTTCACAGCCCAATTAAAATAGGTGCTGTGAAAAAACTGTGTGGTCAAAATGATAACAACAGCCATAAATTAATTCCTTGAGGGGTGTAGTTTCCAAAATGGGGTCACTATTGGGGGATTCCTACTGTTTTGGCACCTCAACACCTCTTCAAACCTAGCATGCTGCCTAAAATATATTCTAATAAAAAAGGGGCCTCAAAAAGCACTAGGTTCTTCTTTGCTTCTAGGGCTTGTGTTTTATTCCAGGAGCGCAGTAGAGCCACATTTGGGACATTTCTAGAAACTGCAGAATCTGGACAATACATATTTAGTAGTGTTTCTCTGGTAAAACCTTCCGTGTTACACAAAAAAAAATTGAATAAAATTGAAATTCAGCAAGAAAAATGAAATTTGCAAATTTCACCTCCACTTTGCTTTAATTCCTGTGAAATGCCTGAAGGGTTAAAAAACTTTCTAAATGCTGTTTTGAATACTTTGAGGGGTCTAGTTTTTAAAATGGGGTGTTTTATCAGGGTTTCTAATACATAGGCCCCTCAAAGCTACTTCAGAACTGAAGAGGAAGAGGTAGCTTAAAAAAAACCTTTTCTTAAAAAAAAGAGAAATTGCTGTTTATGTTCTAAGCCTTGTAACGTCCAAGTAAAATAAAATAATGTTAAAAAAAGAATGCCAATCTAAAGTAGACATATGGGAAATGTGAACTAGTAACTATATTGGGTGGTATAACCGTCTGTTTTACAAGCAGATGCATTTAAATTCAGAAAAATGCTATTTTTTATACATTTTCCCTAAATTTTGCAAATTTTCACCAATAAACACTGAATATATCGTCCAAATTTTACCACTAACATAAAACCCAATGTGTCACGAGATAACAATCTCAGAATCGCTTGGATAGGTTTAAGCATTCTGACGTTATTACCAAATAAAATGAAATATGTCAGATTTGAAAAATGGGCTCTGAGCCTTAAGGCCAAAACAAGGCTGCGTCCTTAAGGGGTTAACTCTTCATGAATCGTATAGTTCGACTGAGTGTAGTAAGCTATGTAAGTCGCAATTTTTATCTTTAGATTGTGGCGGGTTCCTGTCTAAAACAGGATCTATAGTCCTATTAAAATCTCCACAAATAATTAAGTTGCCAGTTTTTTTTTATTGAACTAAATCGAACAGTTTTTTTGTGAATTTGTGTTGATGAGTGTTGGGCACATAAAGATTGACTATGGTAAGTGGTACATTGTTAATGAGACATATAATTACTAGATATCTACCCTCTGGATCAGAGATAATAGATGTCAACTGAAATGCAACAGTGTCCCTGATTGCTATCAAGACTCCCTTCTTTTTGTCTATTGCATGAGAATAAAAGGTACGTGGGAAATGCCTATTGTACATTCTGGGAGCAACTTTTTCATTTAGATGGGTTTCTTGGGCACAAATGACATCACATTTTTACTTAACACATTCTCTCCAAAACAAGGACCTCTTAAAAGGGCTGTTAAGACCCTTAACATTCAAGGTGCATATCGTAATAACCATTGGAAAGAGTGTACCACGTTATAAAGACACATCTGTGGGAATGACATATGGCATTGCATTGCTTAATGACAATACATCTAGCATAAAAGAAGATCAGGTTCAAGTATAATAATACATTTCTTAGAAAGTACCATGGGTTTAAGACAAAAAAGGACAAAGACAAAAAACTGAACATTTGAAAAACTTCCCAAATATTCAAAAATTTTGGGTAAGAAAGTCTTGGTTCTAAGTGAACCCGTCTGGACATCCTAGGATAGTCTCTCGACATCGGGTGGACTGGAAGTTGTAGAACCAATAAAATTAGAATGGTAAAAAAGGACCGAAGATAAACTATGTATCAGCAGGATACATTAAGGTGGTGAGGTGAATAAAGCACGTAACTTTTCAGAAGATAAGCATAGCATCAATTGAAAACTTCGGATCAGAAAGATACTTATCAAACATCTTGAAGAGGAGGAGATTCCTGGCGTTCTGTCTTGGACCATTCCTGTGGAATAGTATTGGGTTTCCTCATTTTTACTGCTGTGTTGTCGCCATCTAGTAGCGGGTCCAGAGACCATTTCTTTAGTAAGTTAGATGCTTCTTTGGGAGAGGAGATAGAGTGAGTTGTTCCGTTATTCCGTATTATCAGTTTGACTGGGAAGCCCCACTTGTAGGGAGTGTTGTGTTGTCTCAGAACCTAAGTTGTTGAAGCAAACTCTCTTCTTCTAGCCAGTGTGGCTATGGATAAGTCAGCGTACAGTGAAATGTCCTGCAACCGTTCAGGCAGATTTTTGGTATTTGCTGCAGCCCTGAGCAGATTATCTTTAAAGTGGAAAAAGTGCAATCTAGCCAGAACATCTCTAGGGATAGTAGGAGCCAGGTGCTTTGGTTTAGGGACTCTATGAGCCCTATCAATGAGTAGATCTCTGTCTGCTGCGTCTGGAAGCAATGCTGTGAATAAGTCGGTTAAATATTCTTTTAGCTTGTCGTCTGTAATATTTTCAGGGATGTTTCTGAATCTAATATTATTTCTGCTAGAGCGGCAGTGGCGTAACTACCGCGGTAGCAGCAGTAGCGGCTGCTACGGGGCCCGGGGCTTGAGGGGGCCCGGTGGCGCCGCTAGCAGCCGTTATGGCTACTACAGCGGTAGCGCCGCTACTGTGGGGCCCGCGACGCCGAGCCTTACACAGGCCCTCTCATGCCTGTAGGTGTCGCTAGCACCGGAGGGGGCCCCAGTGCTAGCGGCAGCCAAATACATGTATTAGCACTGAATGGCCGGGCATGTTCCGTGCCTGACCATCCAGTGCCTTACAATGACACTGATTGGCTAGCGGCGCGATGACATCATCGCGCCGCTTCCATGCTTGGAAGGTGCTGATTGGCGGGGCAAGTCATTCTGCCCCGCCAATCGGCGTCGTTGGAGGACGCTCGTTCAGCTCCTGCAGACATGCTCAGAAGAGAGCATGTCTGCATCGCCAGTGAACAGCGTGGGAACCGGCGAATGTGAGTATGTCAAGTTTTTTTTTTTCCCCTCATAAAAATGTGAATGGCATTATCTATAGTGGGGGGGGGGGTCATCTTTATGTGGGCTATTATATATAGGGGGTCTATATGTGGGGCAGTAGCTACAGGGGGGTCTATATGTGGGGCAGTAGCTACAGGGGGGTCTATATGTGGGGTAGTAGCTACAGGGGGGTCTATATGTGGTTGTGTGGGCCATTATATACAGGGGGCTCTATATGTGGGCCATTATATACAGGGGGGTCTATATGTGGGGGTGGGGGCCACTATATACAGGGGGCTCTATATGTGGGCCATTATATACAGGGGGCTCTATATGTGGGCCACTATATACAGGTGGGGGTCTATATGTGGGCCACTATATACAGGGGGGTCTATATGTGGGACACTATATACAGGGGTGGGTTACCTGTGGGGCACTATATACAGGGGGGTCTATATGTGGGACACTATATACAGGGGTGGGTTACCTGTGGGGCACTAGCAACAGGGTGGCTATATGTAGTGCACAGTCTACAGGGGTGGGCTATATGTGGGACACTATATACAGGGGGAGCTATATGTGAGACACTATATACAGAGGTGGGCTATACGTGGAGCACTAACTATAGGGGAAGCTATATGTAGGGCAGCACGGTGGCTCAGTGGTTAGCACTATTGCCTTGCAGCTCTGGAGTCCATATGTGGGCACTATCTATAGGGGCTTCTATGTAGGTCACTATCTACAGGGGGCATGTTGTGTGTTTGTGACAGTTATATTTAGATGTGTTGAGAATTTTAACTTTGTTTATAGGAGCAGAAATGTTTTAAAAGTGAGAAGCTGAAGACATCTGAACGGAAAACTGCAGAAATGGGCCATGGCCGGGAGAAATCCATCATAGATGTCTGAACCGGAGGGAGAAGAAAAGAACTACAATCTGAGACGTCACCGGTGAGTCACTTAATGTAAATGTTTATTCTGCCTCTAATCAGTATTGTAGTCACTGTATGATCTGCAGCGAGATGATGGTGATAGGATTTTTTTTGTGAAACCGCATCTCCCAGCATATCCTTACCATTGTTCCGGCCATGCTGGGAGCTGTAGTTTTACGCCGTACAAACCTATACGCAGTGGCGTAACTACCGCTATAGCAGCCGTAGCGACTTCTACAGAGCCTGCAGCATGAGGGGGCCCGTGCCACCCGCCGGCACGGCCCCCTCCCATGGCCGCAGGCTCCGCTAGCAGTCGCTATAGCTGCTACAGCGCGACGCCACTGAAGGGGTTGTTCCTACATAAGACATGTATCCCCTATCCACAGGATAGGGGATACATGTGTGATCGCTGGCAGGGATGAGGAGAACAGGGGACCAAAAGTCCCCCCTAAGTTCTCCATGACAAACCTCAGACTTCCGGGGTCTGTGTCGGCAGCTCCGTAGAAATGAATGGAGCGCCGGTCGCGCTTGTGCGCATGCGTGACTAGCGCTCCTTTCATTTTTATTGAACTGCGCAGACGCCGGAAGTCCGAGGTTAGTCATGGAGAACTTCGGGGGACTTTCGGTCCCCCGTTCTCCTTATCGCTGCCAGCGATCACACATGTATCCCCTATCCTGTGGATAGGGGATGCATGTCTTTTGTAGGACAAACTATAGGCCGTTTTTTTTTGGGGGGGGGGGGCTATATGGCGTTATCTACAGAGGGGTTCTGTATGGCGTTATCTACAGGGGGGGCTGTATGGCGTTATCTACAGGGGGGGCTGTATGGCGTTATCTACAGGGGGGGCTGTATGGCGTTATCTACAGAGGGGGTCTGTATGGCGTTATCTACAGGGGGGCTGTATGGCGTTATCTGCAGGGGGCTGTGTATGGTGCTATCTATAGGGGGGCGCTGTGTGGTGGAATCTATAGGGAGGCACTATCTACAAGGGGGGGGGGTTGTGTGATTCCCAGCAGAGGGGGGGCCCCAGTCAAAAGTTTGCTATGGGGCCCAGTCTTTCCTAGTTACGCCCCTGTAGAGCGGTCTTCTAGGTCAGCTAGTTTCAGCTTAATAAGTGTTAGATCATCCTCTGCAGCATTATGAGCGTCCACTAAGCTGTTGTGGGCAGTGGTGAAATCCTCCATTTTGTCCTCCAAGTGTGGTGTTCTTTCTCCTACAGCAATCAACTCAGTGTGGAGAGATGATATTGCACCATGAATGTCAGCATGAATGGGATCTTTCAGCTCTTTTAGCAGACATTTCATGTCAGAGATAGTAATAGGGTGTTCTGCTGAGGGCATTGAATGTGAGGGAGAGTCCCTGTATGGAGAAGATGTTGCTGCAAATTCCCCCATGGAGACACTGCAGCATGGCTTGTTGTGCAGTGGAGACTGGTTATGGGTCTCACCTTGGCTGGTCTGCTGTTGAACCAGGTTGGAGATCCTCGACTTTCCGACCGTGTCAGAGTGAGGAGATGACTGTGGGCTGCGCGCCCGCCGTGAGGAGGCTGAGACACCATGCGGTCCGGCGCCATCTTGGCTCTGTGCCGCGCTGGCAAAGAAGGAGGTAAGTTTTGCAGGGCTTCCTGGCTGCCTTCTCGTCCTAGTCATGTCGGTAGGTACCCTGGGTTGTCAGCTGGGTAGCGGTGTGCTGCAGGAGGATTTTTTCGGCAGTTACGTGCCTGCTTTTAGCCGTTTTAGTCACCTCATGTACGTAGCTGGGTTTCCTTGCTGATGCTCCCTTCTACATCCGGCCACACCCCCCTGGTGCATCTCTAAACACTCTGTATGCTGATGTGTCACATGGATATCAAGATGTCGACCATAGTGACACCAATACAGCGGGTCATGACTGGCTGGCTTCCTTACATGATGTGTTGTCTTTACGGGTGACACGTTATCATGCAGGTAGGTAAACCGAGTTGTGTCAGTGAGGAGTTCTAAAGGAAAGTGTATTAGGAATGTTATTGTTTTCCCATCTTGGGCAAGTTTTTTTTTTCCTTGAAAAACACCCACATAATTTCTGATTCCTTTTCATTAAAGGGGTTATCTGGAGACCTAAAACTGCCCACTGTTCTTCCTAGAATGGCAAGTGACTTACCAATATACTTGTATTTTCAATTCTGTGCAGAAACGCCGCCTGAAAGCCTGGTAATGTGATGCAGGAAGCTTTTGTAGTTTCCTTCTACATGATAACGCGCCGACACAGCCCCACGTGACTTCTGCCTTCTCTTCTCCTATTGTTGGTGTCGGCTCATAATCAATCAGGTGACCTAGAGGGGCTGGCAATGTGACTGCTGCTCTCTTAACCCCTTCCCGCTTTTGGGCGTGACTGTACGTCCAGATACAAAGTGAGTTCCCGCACCCGGGCGTACCATCACACCCTGTAGATTAAGCGAGCACAGGAGCTGTGCGCACTTTATCTTCAGAGGCTGTCACCTGTAATACACAGCTGACATCCCGCTGCAATGGCTGTGATGGCTGTTACCGCCAATCGCAGCCATTTAACCCCTTCAATGCGGCTGTCAATGGCGTCCGCCGCATTGAAGTCGTTGACAGAGGGAGGGAGCTCCCTCTGTAGCCGCCGGGCCCCCCCGCGATGGATCGCGGGTGTCAATGGTTGCTATGGCAACCAGGAAGCCGTGGCTAGGCTTCCTGGTTGCCCAGGTACGGAAGCCTATTAGGTCCTGCCTAATACGCTAACTGTCAGATGATGAATGACAGTTACAATACACTGCACTACATAAGAAGTGCAGTATATTGTACCGGGGATCAGAAGACCAGATCTTCAAGTCCCCAGGTCAGTGTAAAAGAAAAAGTGAAAAAAGTTTAAAAAAAATGTGAAAGAAAAATAAATAAATAAAAGTTTTAACTGATAAAAACAATAAATCGCCCTGTTTCCCTGATCAACTCCTTTATTATTAGAAAAAAAATGAAAACATGAAAAAAAACTATACATAATAGGTATCACCGCGTTCGGAACGGCCTGATCTATAAAAATGTTACATTATTTTTACCGCACGGTGAACACCGTAATTTTTTTTAATAAAAAACAATAACAGCAGTTTATTTTTTGGTCATCTTGTCTCCAAAAAAATGTAATAAAAAGTGATCAAAAAGTTGCAAGTAACGCAAAATGGTACCTATAGAAACTACAGTTTGTCACGCGTAAAACAAGCCGTCACGCAGCGATATCAACTAAAAAATAAAAAAGTTATGGCTGTCAGAAAATAGCAACACTAAAACATGTTTTTTTTTTAGAAAAGAGTATTTTTATTGTGGGAACGTAGTGAAACGTAAAATACGACAGAATGAAGTTAACATGTTGTTTATACTGCACAGTGAACACTGTAAAAAAAAAAAAAAGAAACGTGCTGGAATTGCTGTTTTTTGGTTTCCTCATCTTCCAAAAAATTGAATAAATAGTGATAAAAAAAAAAATCGCATGTACCCCAAAATGGAACCAATAAAATTAACAGCTCGTTCCACAAAAAACGTGCCCTCACACAGCTGCGTCAACGAAAAAATAACACGTTATGACTCTCAAAACGCAATGATGCAAAATGATGCTAAATGACGGCCCAGTCTCATTTTTTAGGTCCAGTAGAATTTCACTAAATACCCCACATCATCATTTTATGGACCCCACAGGTGGACCCTGTAGATGCAGCGGAGATGAGGAAACTTTAGGGCCTTGTGTGGCTTATAGGGCTAGTGAAGAAGTCAAATATAAGGCAATACTGGAGCGCAGATATTTTGTATAATACCCAATAAACCCTGCCTCTGCATAAAGGATTGGTTCAAAGCGTACCACACCAATCCATAGATTATTCATTCACCCCATTATTACATCATCCTATTACGACCTGTTGCACTCTGCACAGTTTACATATGCCCTGATGTACTCCGCCCAGCTTACATATACCCTTATGTACTCCACTCAGCTTACATATACCCCCACATTATAAGCTGAAATACCAGTAAAACACCAAGCAAAATCTGTGCTTCAAAAGCCAAATGGTGGTCCAACTGAGCCTGGCAGTGTGCCCAAACCACAATTTATGACCACATATGGGGTATTACTGTATTCTGGAGAACCCGCTTAGCAATTTATGGGATGTGTGTCTACGGTGGTACAACCTGGGCACTACAAATTGGACACTGAAATGGCATATCTGTGGAAAACAGCAATTTACAATCTGCAACATCTATTGTTTACTCATTTTTACAAAACACTTGTGCGGTCAAAATGCTCACTACACCCCTAGATAAATTCTTTGAGGGATCTAGTTTCCAAAATGGGGTAATTTTTCGGGAGTACCACTGTACTGATACTATAGCTCAATGCAACATAGTGTCAAAAAACGAATCTTGTAAAATCTCCCCTCCAAATACTAAATGGCGCTCCTTCCCTTTAGAGCCTTGCTGTGTGTCCAAATAGCAGTTTATGTCCACATGTGGGGTATTTCCCTACTCTGGAGAGAATGCTTTACAAATGTTACAGTGCTTTTTCTCTTTTATTTGTTGAGAAAATGAAAAAATGTTCAACTAATGCTACGTGTTATTGGAAAATAATGTAATATTTCATTTTCACTGCCCATTTGTAATAAAATCTATGAGACACCTGTGGGGTCAAAATGCTCACTACCCCGCTAGATGAATTCCTCAATGGGTGTAGTTTGCCAAATGGAGTCACTTTTGGGGAGTTTCCACTGTACTGGTACCTAAGGGGCTTTGCAAAAGCGACATGGTGCAGAAAAACCAATCCAGCAAAAACTGCTCGCCAAATGGCGCTCCTTCCTTTCTGAGCCCTGATGTGTATTCATACAGTGGTTTATTACCATATATGGGGTATTTCCGTACTCTGGAGAAGTTGCTTTGCAAATGTTATGGTGCATTTTCTCCTTTATTTGATGAGAAAATGAAACATTTTGACCTAAAGCTACATCTTAGTGGAAAAAAAATTTATTTTTAATTTTTGCTGCACAATTCTAATGAAATCTATGAAACACCTGGGGGGGTCAAAATACTCACTACACCCCTAGTTGAATTCCTCTAGGGGTGTAGTCTCCCAAATGGAGTCACTTTTGGGGGGTTACCACTGTACTGGTACCTTAGGAGCTTTACAAATGTGACATGGTGCCGAGAAATGAATGCAGCAAAATCAGCGCTCCAAAAGCTAAATGGCGTGCCTTACCTTCTGAGCCCTGATGTGTATTCATACAGGGGTTTATTACCACATATGGGGTATTTCCGTACTCTGGAGAAGTTGCTTTACAAATGTTGGGGTGCTTTTCCTCATTTATTTGTTGAAAAAATTAAAAATTCGGAGGTAAAGCTACAACTTATTGAAAAATAATGTCATTTTTCATTTTTACTGCCCAATTCTAATGAAATCTATGAAATACCTGTGTAGTCAAAATTATCACTACACCCCTAGATAAATTACTCTAGGGGTGTAGTTTCCCAAATGGAGTCACTTTTGGGGGGTTTCCTTTGTTTTTGCACCACAAGACCTCTTCTAACCTGACATGGTGCCTGAAATATAATTTAAGAAAAGGAAGGCCGAAAAACCCACTAGGTGCTCCTTTGCTCCTGGGGCCTTTGTTTCAGGCCCGTAGCACACTAGGGCCACATGTGGGATATTTCTAAAAACTGCAGAATCAGGGCAATAAATATTCAGTTGTGTTTTTCTTGTAAAAACCTTCAGTATTACAGAAAAAATGGATTAAAATGGAATTTCTGCAAAAAAAATGAAATTTGCAAATTTCCCTTCCACTTTGCTTTAATTCCTGTGACACGCATAACGGGTTAAGAAACTTTCTAAATGCTGTTTTGAATACTTTAAGGAGTGCAGTTTTTAAAATGGGGTGATTTGTGGGGGTTCCTAATATATAAGGCCCTCAAAGCTACTTCAGATCTGAACTGTTCCCTAAAAAAATAGCCTTTTGAAATTTTCTTGAAAATATGAGAAATTGCTGCTAAACTTATAAGCCTTGTAACGTCCTAGAAAATAAAAGGATGTTCAAAAAACGATGCAAACATAAAGTAGACATATGGGAAATGTTAACTAGTCACTATTTTGTGTGGTATAACTATCTGTCTTACAAGCAGATACATTTGAATTGATAAAAATGCTAATTTTTGCACATTTTCTCTAAATTTTGGTGTTTTTCACAAATAAATATTGAATTTATCGACCAAATGTTTTCACTAACATAAAGTACAATATGTCACGAGAAAACATTCTCAGAATTGCTTGGATAGGTAAAAGCATTCCATACCACATAGAGTAACACATGTCAGATTTAAAAAATGAGGCTGTGTCATATGGTATAAAAGTGGCTGCATCCTTAAGGGGTTAAGCCAGCTCCTTACTTAGTCCCGGCTGCATTCACAGCTTATTAGAGGCAAGGAATGGGCGGGGAATACATTGCAGTCAGGTAAGAAAAGCATGATGGGATATGTCGCGTGTATGCTAATGGCACTAAATTATTGTTTTCTTTTAGAAAATGATGTAGTACCAAAAGGGAAATAATATAAATTTGTTGGGGGAGTTTTTATTTTTGGGCCGTCGGACAACCTATTTAAATTCAATAATAATGCAAATGCAAAATCATGTGCTTCAGTTTACTTAATTTAAAGGTCAAAATCCATTCAGAGTGACAAATACGCAATAGACGAGAACATCTTATAGGGTGGGAAAATGTTTTTCTTTTTATCTTCACAGCTAAATATATAGGAAACATGAAAGCAAATCTCTGTGTCTATTATGTTTATAGTGAAAACTGCTTGAAAAAAAGACCCTTAAATAATAATTTCAATTTACAACATAATAGAAACAAACAGTGAATGCAAGGCCAGGAATACAATACAGTAGAATCACTGAAAGGCAGAATAAATGGTGTGAAGGCATACAGGGTGAAAATTCCATCAGCCTACTATGTTCAATGTTCTTCCCACTTTGTAAACTTGTTATCTGCCTTGCTATTATATAAAAGTTTTGGAATCATAGCCATTTATGACTTTAAAAACAGTTTGAAAAAGTGTTATGAATGTGTCATCAGAAAATGACCTATAGTTTAAAACAAGTTTTTATGTTAAACATATTTTTAAAGAATTGTTGGTGATTTTTTAAGTTTTCTATGTCATTATCTTGATTAAAAAGGAATTCTAAAATCTTGCAGTTTTGACTCGAAAAATTTAAAAAATGAAAACGTCCTGTTCTGTAGAAATCACTTCTCAGCAACATCTCATAATCACAGGCAATTACAATGATAGGTAACACCTCTATATAGATAATACAGGATCCACCAACCATAATAGACTGATCCTTCCTGTTCTGTAATGATAATTTCCTTAGCAGTCATCTCATTATCATCACAGGCAGGATTAAAATGAAAGGTAAAAACCTCTATCTATAGATGACACGGGATCCACCATTAACAATAGGTGATGGTCATAGCTCCTCTCCTATCCTTTCCTGCGCTGTGATCTTTGCACAGGTCACAGGGCATGCCCAGAAAACTCTTTAATATAAGTCAATGGGTCCCCTCCTGTTCACAGGTTCCTATGGTCTTTGTGGCTGCAGTAAAGCATCTCTCTAAATGCTGTTAACAGAAACTCAGACAATATGGCTACATCTATAATCAGGTAGAGAAAATAGTATAAAAAAAATCTACAATCCTAAAATAAAAACAGATTAGATAAAAAAAATGTATGTTTCACGATCTGGTTTTAATTAGGAAAACAAATATAGGTGATACATTCCCCTTAAAGCGTACCACCAATGACATTGCCTAATTTTTTTTTTGCACAGCTGAATTAAGCCTTTCACTACAGTTTCGACGATACCTATATTATGCAGGTAGCTACTTCCTAGCCCGATATCCAGCCGTTATACATGTCAGAGACCACATGTAAAATCTTCTGTTGCTTCTTCATCAAATGGGCGGGCACTTCCTTCTTTTTTTGAAACATTCAATTTTTATTTTCTCAAAATGGTGCATTTATACACAACAAAGTAAAACTGTACATATGTTATGTTTTAAACATCAAGTGAGATACAAGGTACAGTTGCAACAGTATCTATAAGTTAAAACAAAAATGTAAACTAAAGAAAGAGAAAATAAATAAAATGAATTAGTGTTACTCGTGACATATCAGCAACTCATTACATAAGGTCAATTATTTGAGCTTAAGAGAAATTATAGAATGTAATTCAAACTGCTTATTTAATTATGAAGATCGGTCAGGTGTTAGATGATATAGTTAATTATATAGATAAGAGTAATTGTGAGTACTTGTGAGCCATATATCCCATTTATTGAGAAAGTAATCTTTTTTATGAAAAGCAGAAGCGGAGATGCCTTCATACCAACAGTTATTATTGACCCTTTTTATCAAGTTTAATACAGATATAGAGGAATTCTCTTTCCATGTGGAGGAGATCATTTGTCTAGCAGCAATGAGGATATGTTACATTACTGTTTGAAATTCTCTCGGGTAGGTATCTAGGTCAATCGAGAGAAGAGCTAGCCATGGGTCAGGAGCTATATTTGATTCAAATAGGTCTGAGAAAAGTTTAAATATTATACTCCATAATGATTGTGCTTTTTTACAATTCCACCATAAGTGAAAGAAAGAGCCCTCATGCGAACCACAAGACCAACATGTAGGAGAAAAATCAGGGAAGAATTGCGATAATCTCAGCGGGGTATAATGCCATCTATAGAATATTTTTTTTTTAGCATTTTCAATGTGGTTAATGCATTTAGAATGTTTGGAAACCACATTAAGAGCCGATTCCCATTGAGCATTTGTGATTGATCGCGTTAGATCAGTTTCCCACCGGGACTTGATAGTGAGAAGTGGATCTGAGTTTGGGGATATCAGAATTTTATAGCATTTGGAGATACCTTTGTTGGAGAGAGGGTTTGAATTTAACCAAATCTCCAAGGGTAATGGTGAATTTGTATTATATGGGGGTGGAGGAAGGGATTTTAGAGCATGACGTACTTGCAAGTACTTGAAAAAATCTTGTTAAGAAGGTTATAGAGAGAGGATATTTGAGAAAAGAAGACAAAGGAACCATTATGCCATAATTGCTGTAATTTAAGATTATTATTTTTCCAATTAGTTAGAGACAAGTTAGGAATGGCAATTTCCAGGGGGTCCAAGGGGCCATAAGGATCTAAATGGACCAATTGTTTTTTTGTCGGATATGATCGGCCATAGGGGTGGTATGGCTCGTATGGTAGATAAGAAGTGATGAGAGTGTCCAAGATGGGACACAGCCACTAAAAAGTGTTTGAAGTAGTTTATCTTCAGAGACTGAAGTTCGATTTGTACCCATCTTTTAGACATTTCTTTAGACCATAAAGGGCGAATTTGGTCCATTATGGTGGCTCTATAATATTGTAGGATAGATGGGAAATTCAAATCCCCTAGTCTGGGAGGTAGATATAGAATAGCCGCTTTAATACATGCTTTCTTTTTATTCCATAGGAACTGTAGGATTTGTTTTTGGACATTTTTTATATATGAAATAGGAACAAAAATTGTAATATTACGGAACATGTATAACGTTTTTTGGAAGAAAGAGTACGAAGGTTAGTCAGGTCTGTTTTAATTTTTTCCAGAAGGGGTAAATAGTTTGACTTAAACAAATTAGAGGGGGGAAAGGTTAGTGTCACGTAGGGTTCGTGGACCCACTAGGCCGTACCACCTTGGCGGTATGGCAGCTGGCCAACAGGGCGCAGTTGACAGTCTATAGTTCGTATAAGGTACCTGTGGCAGCTCGGACAGTAGCAAGGCAGGCTTGGCTGGGACTAGGCAGCGGGTAGACGTCAGGTGTGCAGTAGCAGGACAGGTGTGGAATACAGCACAGCATGATGTAGTCACGGCACTTGACCAGGATAGCACGGCATACAGGATACAGGATACAGGAAACACTGGGAACTGGAAAACACTGGGAGACCATTTGCATAGACAAACTAGGATATGACAAACAACGCTCAGGCATCAAAGCAAGGGGCTGGGCCCCTCCTATAGTCCAGGACACTCATGGGCTGATTAACCTTGGAAGTCCGGTGCGCGCGCTTCCCCTTTAAGAGCAGGCACGAGCGTGCGCGCTCACCGTACGGGACTCGGCCGAGGTGAGAGGAAGTGAGCGCTGGCGTCTCCTGAGGAGGAGACTGGGGCCAGCGCTCGCAGACCCATGGCTGCGGCCGTCAGGAGGTGAGTGAAACTGACGGCCCGCAGCCACGGACATGACAGTATCTCCCCTCTTACGCCCCCTCCTCTTTGGGCCGGTGCGAGAGAGAAACTTCTTCAGAAGGGTAGGAGCATTGAGATTCTCCTCTGGCTCCCAGGACCTCTCTTCAGGACCAAACCCCCTCCAATCCACCCAATAAAAAGTCTTTCCTCTCTCTCTTGGTCTCCAAGATCTCCTTAACTTCAAAGGTGTCTGAAGGGCCGCTGGAGGCAACCGCAAGGATAGGAGTCTTGGTAAAGTGGTTCAGTTGGGGATCCTAAGGGTAGGAGGCAGCCGAAGCTTCTGGGCGACAGGGTTGATCTGCTGCAGGATCTCGAAGGGTCCGAGGAACCTGGGAGCAAATTTGTACGACGGCACTCTCAGTCGAATATTCCTGGAGGACAGCCAGACATTTGTACCAGGAAGAAACTGAGGAGGTTCTCTTCTCCTAGGATCGAGTCTGCTACCAGATCTGCGGAAAGTCCCTAAAAGCTGTGTCAGCAGCTGATACCACGGACGTATCAGGCACCGGGAGAGGAATTTGTGGGTGTTGGCCGTAGACAATAAAGAATGGTGCCTTCTGTGTGGACTTGCTAATGTGATTATTGTAAGAGAACTCAGCCCACGGGAGCAACTGCACCCAGTCATCATGTTGCTTGGAGATGAAGTGGCGTAAGTAGTTCTACAAGATCTGATTGATCCTCTCAACCTGACTATTGGACTGAGAATGGTAGGCCCAGGAACAGTCCAACTTTACACCTAGGAGTCCGCAGAGGGCTCTCCAGAACTTCGAAGTGAACTTAACCCCCCGATCAGACACAATATGCTGCGGCAAGTCGTGCAGGCGGAAGATGTGTTGGATAAACAGCTTGGCCAGTAGAGGAGCAGAAGGAAGACTGGTCAGAGGAACAAAGTGGGCCATCTTCGAAAATCGATCCACCACCATACAGACAGTACTGCATCCAGCAGAGAGAGGCAGGTCAGTGATAAAGTCCATAGATATATGCTGCCAGGGAGCATCAGGCACAGACAATGGCTGGAGCAGCCCAGCAGGTATGGAGTGAGCGACCTTGTTAGCTGCACACACTGAGCAGGAAGAAACAAAGTCCAAAATGTCCTTGGGCAGCGTGGGCCACCAGAAATGACGGGCAATCAGATCTCGGATCTTACGGGACCCCGGGTGACCTGCCAGTCTAGAGGAGTGTCCCCAGCGGAGGATTCTCCCTCAGTCAGCCAGACGCACAAACGTCCGCCCTTGCAGAGGATTGACAGAGACAATGCAAGACGGATCAATAATGTTCTGTGGAATTTCCATGGTGTCTTCTGTCTCGAAAGACCTGGATAAGGCATCGGCCCTCACATTCTTGTCAGCCGTTCATTAATGGAGCTCAAACTGGAACCTGGTAAAGAACAGCGACCACCTGGCCTGACGAGGATTCAGCAGTTGGGCCATCTGGAGATAGGTGAGGTTCTTGTGGTCCGTAATAATCATGATGGGATGAGCTGCGCCCTCTAGTAGATGTCTCCACTCATCCAGGGCTAATTTGATGGCCAGTAACTCCCAATCCCCAATCAACTAGTTGCGTTCTGTGAAAGAGAAGAGCTTAGAGAAATATCCACATACAATAGACTTGCCCTTGGAACCTCTCTGGATCAGGAGTGCACCAGCACCGATAGAGGATACGTCCTCCACCAATGAGAACTGTAGAGAAACGTCTGGATGTTGGAGGATAGAGGCTGACGTGAAGGCACTCTTCAGGCTATTGAATGCGGACTCTGCCTCAGGAGTCCACACCTTGGCGTTCATGACCTTCTTAGTGATGTCAGAGATAGGAGATGTCAGTGAGGAGAAGTTTGGAATAAACTGTCTGTAAAAATTGGTAAATCCCAAAAAGTGCTGTATGGCCCTCAAGCCTTGTGGGCGTGGCCATTCCAGGACGGATTTTACCTTTTCAGGATCCATCTTGAGACCTCTGTTCGAGACAACGAGAAAATCAAGATGTCATCAAGATAGACCATAACACAAACATAGAGGAGGTCACGGAAACTGTCATTAACGAACTCCTGGAAAACCGCGGGAGCATTACACAGGCCGTAGGGCATTACTAGGTACTCATAGTGGCTATCACGGGTGTTAAATGCAGTCTTCCATTCGCCACCCCGGCGAATCCGGATTAGGTTGTAAGCTTTGGAAAAAATCTTGGCACCATGTATGCGATCAAACAAATCAGAGATTAGTGGCAACGGATACTTATTTTTCACCGTGATTTGGTTGAGACCCCGGTAGTCAATACAAGGACGCAGGGAGCTATCATTTTGTGTGACGAAGAAGAACCCGGCTCCTGTCGGGGAGGAAGACTTCCATATGAAGCCCCTCTCCAAGTTCTCTTTAACATAGGCGGACATGGACAGAGTCTCTGGTAAGGAGGGAGGATATATCCTACCACGGGGAAGGGATGCACAAGGGATCAGCTCGATAGGAGAGTCATACGCCTGGTGTGGGGGCAGTGTCTCCGCCATCCTTTTGCTGAAGACGTCCGAAAATGCAGCATAATGACAAGGCAATCCCACCAATGACCGAGGCAGAGGAGGCTGGACTGAACGAATCTGCACCAGGCATCGGCTGTGACACTCGGGGCCCCACTGGAGAACCTCTCCAGAGTTCCAGTCCAGGACTGTGGCATGCAGTCGGAGCCAAGGCAGGCCCAGCAGCACGGGGTTAACAGCCTTCTTGGATAGGACTTAGAAAGATAGAAATTCGAAGTGGAGAGCCCCCTACTTGGAGCCTTCTATCAATCTGGGAAGCCAGAAGCATGAGGTCATCCAGGGTAGATGGTAGGTCTCGAGCGGCAAGTTTGTCCTTAATTTTAGGAGACTGTCCATGCCAGAATGTAGCCACCAGGGCCTTATTATTCCACAACAGTTCTCCCGCCAGGGTGCGGAAGTGGATGGCATACTCGCCCACAGAAATGTCTCCATGGCATAGGTTCAGCAAGGAAGCTGCTGCAGAGTAGACTCATCCAGGCTTCTCAAACACAGTGCAAAAAGTCCGGAGGAACCCCTGGAAGTCACAGGTCTCTGGTCTCTGTCTCTCCCAGATTGGATTCGCCCATGCAAGGGCATTGCCAGTGAGAAGAGAGGTGATGAAAGTGACCCTTGCGCCATGAGACGAAAATGTCCTTGAATACAGGCTGAAGTGGATCTGGCACTGGTTCAAAAATCCACGACAGGTACCTGCGTCTCCATCATAGCGGTCAGGAAGTGGCAAAGAAAAACAAGGATCAACACTGCCAGGAGGTGTAGTCAGAGGATCAGTACTGCCAGGATGTGTAGTAGGAGGAATGGCAGCTCGTGTTTCCTGCCGACGTGCGAGAATGCTCAAGGCCTGGAGGAGTTGGTCCTGTCGAGACCGGAGGCCCAGCATATCCATCCGTATCTCTTGTGACGTCATCTTGGTCTGGGACAAAGCAGCGGGGTCCATGGCCTGAGTATACTGTAATGTAGGGTTCGTGGACCCACTAGGCCATACCACCTTGGCGGTATGGCAGCTGGCCAACATGGCGCAGGTAACAGTCTATAGTTCGTTAAGGGTACCTGTGGCAGCTCGGACAGTAGCAAGGTAGGCTTGGCTGGGACTAGGCAGCGGGTAGATGTCAGGCGTGGAGCAGCAGGACAGGCGTGAAATACAGCACAGCATGACTACAGCACAGCACGGCACTCGACCAGGATAGCACAGGATACAGGATATAGGTAACACTGGGAACTGGAAAACACTGGGAGACCATTTGCATAGACAAACTAGGATACGACAAACAACGCTCAGGCATCGAAGCAAGGGGCTGGGCCCCTCTTATAGTCCAGGGCACACATGGGCTGATTAAACGTGGAAGACCGGTGCGCGGGCACGAGCGTGCGCGCGCACCCTACGGGACCCGGCCGAGGTGAGTGGAAGTGAGCGCTGGCGTCTCCTGAGGAGGAGACTGGGACCTGCGCTCGCAGACCCATGGCTGCGGCAGTCAGGTGGGGAGTGAACCTGATGGCCCGCAGCCACAGACATGACAGTTAAAAAAGGATTGAAGGAGTTGAAGGATTTTGTGGTTATTGCTGTCAAAAAGATATGGGATTCTTGATTTTGCTGCTTTTATTTTTAGTTTGTTCTCTAAAAGTTTTGAGGCTTTGTTGCCTTGCCAATAATGTGTTATTTTAGTTCTACGAAGGTAAAGTTCGTAGTTGTTTTGCATAATTAAATATAGCTGGTATCTGAGAGATTTTATAGTTTTAGATATTTGGCACGATATGTTATTCTTGTTTTTTGTCTTCTAAATCTTTTGTTTTATCTGTAAGATCTTTTATTTTATCTGTAAGATCTTTTATTTGGAATATTCTATTTCTTATTTCTAAAGAAGCCATTTTAATAAAATGGCCCCTAATCACTGCCTTTTGAGCACACCATAGTGTTGTCTTGGTGACATCTTCAGTATTGTTAATGGAGAAGTAGTCTAACATAAGGGATTCTGTTTTGGAGGTGTGAGAAGAGTTATTAAGCAAAGAGTTATTGAGTCTCCAAGGTGAGGATGGGTGGGAGTTATAAGCGTCTTTAACCCCTTTAGGACACAGCCTGTTTTGGCCTTGTGGACACAGATGATTTTTTCAAATCTGACATGTGTCACTTTATGTGGTAATAACTCCGGAATGCTTTTACCTATCCAAGCGATTCTGTGATTGTTTTCTCGTGACATATTGTACTTTATGTTAGTGAAAAAATGTGGTCGATAAATTCAATATTTATTTGTGAAAAACTTCAAATTTTAGCAAAAATTTGCAAAAATTAGCATTTTTCTAAATTTAAATGTATTTGCTTGTGAAACAGATAGTAATACCACACAAAATAGTTACTAGTTAACATCCCCCATATGTCTACTTTATGTTTGCATCATTTTTTTTCACGTACTTTTATCTTTCTAGGACGTTACGAGGCTTAGAACTTTAGCAGCAATTTCTCATATTTTCAATAAAATTTCAAAAGGCTATTTTTTCAGGGACCAGTTCAGTTCTTATATATTAGAAAGTCCCCATAAATCACCCCATTTTGAAAACTGCACCCCTCAAGGTATTCAAAACAGCATTCAGAAAGTATTTTAACCCTTTAGGCGTTTCACAGGAATTAAGGCAAAGTAGAGGTGAAATTTACAAATTTCATTTTTTTTGCCGAAATTCATTTGTAATAAAAAAAAAATCTGTAACACAGAAGGTTTTACCAGGGAAATGCAACTCAATATTTATTGCCCAGATTCTGCAGATTTTAGAAATATCCAACATGTGGCCCTAGTGTCCTAATGGACTGAAACACAGGCCTCAGAAGCAAAGGAGCACCTAGTGGATTTTCGGGCCTCCTTTTTTTAGGAATATATTTTAGGCACCATGTCAGGTTTGAGGAGGTCTTGTGGTACCTAAACAGTCGAAACCCCCAAAAAGTTACCCCAGCATATTGACCCCACAGTTTTTTTTGCAGAATTTAGTGGAATTAGTCTGTGAAGATGAAAATCACCTATTTTTCTGTGGAAACATAGAATTTTTTCATTTTTGCAAGGAATAAAGGAGAAAAGCCGCCCAACATTTGTAAAGCAATTTCTCCCGATTACGGAAATACCCCATATGTGGTCTTAAACTGATGTTTGGATCCACAGCAAGGCTCAGGAGGGAGGGAGCGCCTTTTGGATTTTGGAGCGCAGATTTTGCTGGATTGGTTTTCATTGCCATTTCGGGTTTGCAACGCCCCGGAGAGACCAAAACAGTGGAAACCCCCCAAAAGTCACCCTATTTTGGAATCTACACCCCTCAAGGAAATTTTTTAGGGGTATAGTGAGCATTTTGACCCCACAGGATCTTTTTTAGAGCTAAGGTGACCAAAAAACTGTGATTTTGGCGCTTTAAATTCTTTATTTATTACAGCGTTCACCGTGCGCAATAAATTACGTTTTAATTTATTCTGCCGGTCGGTACGATTACGCCGATACCATATGTGTATAGTTTTTTTTTAAGTTTTGCAGCGTTTGCACAATAAAATGACGTTTCAATAAAATTATTTATTTTCTGGGACACGTTATTCTGAGCCGTAACTTTTTTATTTTTTCGTCAAAAAAGCTGTGGGAGGTCTTGTTTTTTGCGGGACGGTTTGTAGTTTTTATTGGTACCATTTTGGGGTAGATGCGACTTTTTGATCACTTTTTATTCTATATCTTGGGAGGGGTGGTGACCAAAAATTAGCGATGCTGACAGTTTTCCGTTTATTTTGTTTGCGGCGTTCACCGTGCGGAAAAATTAACATTATAGTTTCATAGTTTGGGTCGTTACGAATGCGGCGATACCAAATATGTGTACTTTTTTTTAACGTTTTCATTTTTCCCCTATAATAAATGACTTATTATAGGAAAACAAAACCTTTTATTTTTACACTTTTATAAAACATTTTTATTAACTTTTTTTTAATTTTTACACTTTATATTTTTGTTTATTAACTTTTATTTTACTTTTTACACTTTCTTTTTTTTACCTGCAGCTCTGATTGCTGCTAGAATACATTACACTACCTAGGTAGTGTAATGTATTCCAACTGTCAGTGTGACGTCACAGTCACTCTGACAGTTGGTCTACGAGGATCAGCAGAGGCTGATCCTCATAGGCTGACATACATGGCAGACTTGGGGGCCGTTGTTTGGCCCCCGGGTGCAATCACAAGCATCAGAAGCCCCCACGATTGCATGGGGGCTGATGATGCGCTACAAACCCGCTACATGCGGAGATCGCAATCGAGCCCCGCATGTAACGGGTTAATTGCCGAAATCAGCGGCGATGAGCCGCTGATCGGCAACACTGGAGAGTGTCACCTGTCGGGGACAGCTGATCTCCAAGTTCCCGATGCACACTGTCGCCGACAGTGTGCATCGGGAACGACACAGTGACTTCCTGTCACTCTGACAGGAAGCCTATCAGGACCAGCCGAAGGTTGGTCCTGATGGGCCTCCTTCCATGGCAGACTCGGAAGCCATTGCTTGGCTTCCGTTTGCCATACTAACTATCGGCAGACCCCGCGATTTCGGACGGGGCTCTGCCGATATGCTAGAAACCTCTAAAATTCGGCGATTGCACCCGATCGCCGAATTTAAAGGGTTAATTCGCCTAAATCAGCGGCAAAGGACCGCTGGCCGGCAAGAAGGGAGTGTCAGCTGTCGGTGACAGCTGACCTCCCGGTTCCCGGTGCACACTGTCGCCGACAGTGTGCACCGGGAAAAACTCAGTAACTGTACGTCCTCGTGCGGGAAGTAACCTCCCGCAACGACGGACAGTTACGTCCTCGTGCGGATAGGGGTTAATAAATGCAGAGACTGGAGCATGGTCTGACCATGTGATTATGCCAATATTGGTATTTGCAGTTTTTTGGAGCAGCCATTTAGCCACTAAAATTAGATCTATTCTAGAATAATTATTATGTGGATGGGAAAAGAAAGTGAAATCTTTCTCTGAGGCCTGGGTAACTCTCCATACATCATATAACTCCTCTTTACGTAGTAAGTTTATTAAATTATAGTTTTTATCTTTAGAATTAAGGGGATATCTATCTAATTTAGGATCTATTACTTTATTGAACTCTCCGCAAATCAGTAGAGATCCTTGTTTGACTGATTGAACTAAGGAAATGTTTTTTTTATTTTTTATTTATGTTGATGGGTATTGGGTGCATATAATGTTGCTATGGTAAAGGGTGCATTATTTGAACAGTGGATGTAAGTTGAAAAGCGATGGAGTTTTTTTAATGCTATCAAGACACCCTTTTTTTTTTAGTGCAAAGGAAAATAAAATATTCAGAATTATTTTTTTTCTGAATTTGGAAGGTATCGCTGTTGTTTATATGGGTTTCCTGTGCGCATATGATATCGCATTGTTGCTTCTGATATTTGTTCCAAAACAGAGATCTCTTGAAAGGGCTGTTGAGGGCCTTGGCATTTAAGGTGCATATTTTTAAAACCATCTTGAGTAAATATCAATGCTTAGATTATAATGACATGAGATGACATGAGATGATTAGGACTAGAAATAACATCAGCATATACAAGTGCGATAGAGACAATAAAGGATGTATATAAATTGTCACACAAAGTAGAAATGACCGTATATGATTTAGGCTGGGTTCACACGACCTATTTTCAGACGTAAACGAGGCGTATTATGCCTCGTTTTACGTCTGAAAATAGGGCTACAATATGTCGGCAAACATCTGCCCATTCATTTGAATGGGTTTGCCGACGTACTGTGCAGACGACCTGTAATTTACGCGTCGTCGTTTGACAGCTGTCAAACGACGACGCGTAAATTGACTGCCTAGGCAAAGAAGTGCAGGAAACTTCTTTGCAATGTAATTTGAGCCGTTGTTCATTGAAGTAAATGAAGAGCAGCTCAAGATTACAGGCGTCAAAGATGCCTCGCATAATACGAGGAGCAGCATTTACGTCTGAAACTACGCAGCTGTTTTCTCCCGAAAACAGTCTGTCTTTTCAGACGTAAAAGCCTCTCATCGTGTGCACATACCCAAATAGTGAGGCATACAAGTAAGTCACGAGTGAGTAACCTGAAAAATAATAAAAAACATAGAACATGATAGTAAAACTTTACAATAGAACAGTTCTGGTTCTAAGTGAACCTGTCTGGTCATTTAATATGACCTAGTGACTTTGAGGGTCGAGGAGTATTAGAAGAGTAGTGGTGGAAGGTGATCTTAAGACGTTAGGATTAGAAGGATACATATCCAATCTCATCATAAAGAATGTGGTGAGTGAAAGTCCTGGAATAATGATCAAGTTGTAGGAGATAACGGAAGTTTGGCTTCATCCACTTGTATCCATTCAGGTTGAATGGACCCTCGTTTCTTAGGCGGTGGTGAAGTTGCGCTATCTTGAGAGAAGGTGAGCTTCCATGATGATAATAGAGATTCTGCTTCTTTGGGGGAGGAGATGGCATGGTTTATACAATTTCTTCTGATTATCAACTTGACAGGAAAACCCCACTTGTAAGAAATGTTATGATCACGTAACATTTGAGTAGATTTGGCGATTTCCCTGCTTCTCGCTAGCATAGCTATTGATAAATCGGCATATAGAGAAATCGCTTCAGCACGTCTTTATTGAAGGCGGCAGCCTTTAGAAGGGCATCTTTAAAATGAAAGAAGTGAAGGCGAGCCAAGACATCCCTTGGAACTGAGGCAGATAGATGTTTGGGTTTGGGGACCCTGTGGGCCCTATTAATTAGGAAGTCCCTTTAAGGCGCATTGGGTAGAATGGCAGCAAATAAATCTGACAGAAATTCTTTCAGTTCATTATCTGAAATCGATTCAGGAATATTCCTGAAATGTACCTTACTTCTCCTTGACCGGTCCTCTAAATCTGCCAATTTCAGTTTGATGAGTGATAAATCATCTTCAGTTGCATTGTGGTGAAATCCTCAATTTTATCTTCCAGGTGAAGGTGCGCTGTTCGTTCAATTTTAGATATAATATCAGAACTAAGTGCAGATACCGCTGTGCGTATTTCACTATGGATAGATTCTTTGAGATCAGTCAGCAAAGATCTCATGTCAGATATGGTGACAGGGTGATCAGGAGGAAAAGTACTGTGAGTAGATAAATCACTTCCAGGAGTGTGGGTATACGTAAAATAATTTACACGCTTAGGGAGATCAGATGTAGTGAAGGAGGAAGAGCATTTACAGATCTCACCTTGTTTGTTCTGAAGGCCATTGTCCATTTCAAAAGCGTGGTCAGCGCTGGAACTGAGAAATGGCTGCTTAGTTGTTGTTTACAGCGTGGCTGCGGAGGTTCCGCCTTGTCCGGCGCCATCATGGGAGGCTGTAGCACCAGTGAAGAAGGAGGTTAATTTTGTAGGTCCCCACGGGTTTCTTCGGGTCGATCTCGGCATGGTTGATGCCTGACCTTTTCAGCTGTCTCTACAGGGATTTTCGGTGTTTGGAGAAAGAGGTATGTGTCCGCTTTGAGACGCTTTTGTCCTGCTGGTACACAGAGTTCACCGCTAGTGCTGCTGCTCCGTTCTACATCCAGCCACGCACCCCTCGGGCACTTCCTGATTGTGACATCAACTAAGGGAACTGAAGCCACAGCAGTTACTTAATTTCCCATGATGCTGAGCTTTCATCTCATGAAGTAGCACAGCAGCTTAACCAATCAGGTCGCAGAATCTCCTGCTGCAATCTCTCCCGGCATAAAGTATCTCTAAAGACATCTTCTGCAAGGTAAGGGTGAAGACAGACACGTGCTAAGAGCAAACGAATAGGCAGCACTACACAGGACTCCAATTCAGCGAAAAAAAGGTTTATTCACTCATACGTCAGTGCAAAGTTTCAGCTAACATGGGCCTTTCTCAAACATTTCTTGTGACGCAGGTGTCACGTTGGGTATGTGGACCCACTGGGCCATACCGCCTTGATGGTAGGGCAGCTGGCCAACAGGATGCAGATCACAGTCTATAGTTCATATAGTGTACCTGTGGCAGCTCGGACAGTAGCGAGACAAGCTCGGCTGGGACTAGACAGCAGGCAGATGTCAGGCGTGGTGTAGCAGGACAGGCGTGGTATATAGCACAGCACGACTTCAGCTCGGTAAGGCACTTAACCAGGATAGCACGGGATACAGGATACAGGTACAGGAACAGGAACGGGGACACTGGGAACTGGGAAACACTAGTAGACCATTTGCTTAGACAAACTTTGGGTACGACAACAACACTCGGGCATTGGAGGAAGGGGCTGAGCCCTTCATATAGTCCCGGGTACTCATGAGCTAATTTTGACATTAACTTCAGCTGCGGCATCTTTAAAGGGATCCTGTGCTCAACATCTTACCTGTCAAACTCGCCTGACCCCTCAATGGCCGCAGCTGTCCAGAGTTCGTTCCTGTTCTCTTCTTTCCTGAAGTCCTCCTCTGTCTGTAAATGTAGTCGTTTAAACTCTTCCCGCCTTTTATGGTAATTAGTTTTCCCTCTGGGACGCAGGCACCTGTCCGACCCTGACTGGCTAAGGAGCTGTCAATCAAAAAGAAGGAGGTGGAGTCCACTCTGAGACGCTGGAGGAATGAAAATCGGACTCTTTTCAGATGAAGATTTTACTGTATTCTGCTCATTTGCATACGGCGTGGGGCCACTGAAAAACAGAATACTAAAAGTACAGAGCTTACTTAGAACATATTAATAGCTTAGATGACAATGATTTTTCACCCACTTTCACCAGGTATTGCTGGCTTTACAGCTAAAATGCTGGTGACAGGTTCCCTTTAAGAGCGGGCACGAACCTGTGCACGCACCCTACAGGACCCGGCCGAGGCAAGCGGAAGTGAGCGCTGGCGTCTTCTGAGGAGGAGACTTGGGCCAGCGCTCGCAGACCCATGACTGCGGCTATCAGGAGGTGAGTGAGCCTGACGGCCCGCGGCCATGGACATGACAGCAGGCAGCGCCATAACGTTATCTCGCCATCTGCGTTGTTCCACTGGAGCAGGACTGGTCAGGAGAGACCAGTCCTCCATCATTGGATTAGAAGATGGCGCAGGAACGCCAACAACAAGTTGAATGATCGCTAGTAACCTGGTTACTAGCGATAATTTACCTAGTGTAATGATGGGGGTAGGGAAACAGACAAGTGAGCCCTAATCTCCCCGCCACTCAGTCCCTGCCTACTTGCAACGACCCGCCCTAGGCGACGGGGTACAACTGGGTGACGGTCCCTATGCTCAGTAAGTGCACAACAGACAAACAGACAAGGGTACACAAAGCTAAGGGAAATGGGGCAACACCGTGAGCAACAAGAGTGGTGAACGAGACGAGTCAAACCAGGAGTGTACGAGGTACCAAACGCAGAGCAGGAGAGTAGTGAACAAGCCGAGTCAAACCAGGAGTGTACGAGGTACCAAACGCAGAGCAGGAGAGTAGTCAGTAAGCCAGGGTCAGTATGAAGCAGGGTCAAATAGTTCAGAAGCTGCAGCAGGGCCAGGAAACCAAACAAGAAGAATCACAAGCAAGGAGGAACAGGAAAGGCAGGTATAAATAGACAGAGGGCGGGAGCTAGCTCCATCTTGCCAGGCTGTGATAGGCTCTCCCACTCCTAAGCCTGCCATCCTGAGTGGTGGAAGATGGAGTCAGTCTCACAGACATAGAAGCAGGTGCAGACTGATTACCTATGGGCGTTGACACAGAAGCTGTGCCTGGCAGATCCTTTACACCTAGTTTATAAAGCGGGTGAATAAGCACTAATAACTCCTAGCATAGGGATCCCTTTGTATCTGAAGTAGTACTCGCACTAGGTGAATTTAGTGGTGCATGAACCCGATATGCGCCAAAATTCTGGCGCATCTTGGGTTATCCTGCTCCACTTACAAGCCTCCGTAAACTAAGCAGTGACAGCTCTAAGCTGTCCTTAATGAGTTTTATCACAAGGTGCCCGGTTATCTCAGTTCATTGGCCTGCTTATAAAAGTAGGCCAGTGACCCGGGGATAATCTGGGACCACGTGATATAAACCAACCAATGACAGCTTAGAGCGGTTACTGCGTTGGCTACTGTCGCAGAGGACACTGTTACTAATGTTTTTTTTGTTTTTTTTTATATATTGAAAAGTTTTTTATTGTGTTAAAAGGAAAACACAAACAAAAGTGTTTTTTTTATCTTTACAGGTACTTTACAAGGTCTAAAAAAAAAAAAGTGGACACATGCCTTACACTGTATCAATGAGTACACTCCCTCTGCAAATTAATAAATGTAACAATTTATTTTTTTAAATAAGACATATTTTATGTACTGTTTTAGCAACTCTGATTTATCAGTTGCCAATAAAACATGTCAATACTAAACAAGAAAATATGATTTTCTTGTCAAAATGACAAAAAGCCATTTGCAAAAATAATAACATTTTAATAAAATTTATAAAATAGAACTTTTCTGTTGCTAGTTGAGGTTAATTGATCAGCATGAGTCTGTTAGGGTGCCGTAAACACAGCATTTGCGCTGCTACCACCGATTTGATGGTAGTTTTCAGCTGCACGGCTTGTACAAGTGGAGCACACTGGATCCACGTGCTTCACCTGTGCAGCCTGCACAGCCAAAAAATGATTTGCAAAAGTACTGAAATTCATGATTAAACTGCTTGCGATTTTGCCTCGTGGTTCACAATCACACTGCATCTACTACAGCACGGCCACAACGAGTACGGGCACAGCAAGCTATCACACTCAAATTGCGGTTTAACCGATTGAATCACTTGCAGACTTAAATGGGTCATCCGGGCATGGGGCGGTTTTTCGTACTGATGACCTATCCACAGGATAGGCCATCAGTTTATGATCAGTGGGGGTCAGACACCAGATGTCAGTGCCGGAAGAAGGTGGCTCGGGTCACAGTATAGTGGCTGTGCTGCAGTACTGCAGCTCTGCTTCTATTCAAGTAAATAGGAGCAGAGTTGCAGTACTGCCGCTATACAGTGTACGGAGCCATCTGGCTCTGTCACAGCCACTGCATAACAACTGGTGTCAGCTGATCGGTGCGGGGTCTGGGTGTCGGACCCTCGCCGATCATTTACTGATGACCTATCCTGTGGATAGGTCATCAGTATGAAAAATCGCCCCATGCCCGGACAACCCCTTTAATGCGGACAACAAGGGCACCACATGGGAGAGGATTGTCTGGAAATGATATAATTGCACAAAAGAGGACAAGGCTACATGAATATTGGCAAATAACTGTTAGTAAGTCAAAACACAGTGGTAGATGTAATTTAAAAAAAAGATGTCTTCTAACAAGTTCCCTAAAATGTGCAGTTCTTCGTCGTTAGCAAAATTGTGCAGGAGAATTGAGGAGAGCAAGTGCTCAGAGCTGGCAAAAGCTGTGGCAAGACAAACTTGAGTGAATGTTTTACCTTACACAGTAAGATGCAAACCTGCATAGAAGTGGAATGCGTGATTGTTATCATCCACGCAGGAATCCACTGCTTAAGCCAAAGCATAATAAAGCCATATTAGTAACGGTGAAGACTTGGAAATCCATAGTCTGGTATGACGAGACCAGAGAAAATCTTATTAAATCTGATGGCATCCTAAATGTAAGGAAAAACAAGGGGACAGAGGGGTGAGAAATGCAGAGTAATTACAGTGAAGTATGGGAGGGATGTATGAGTGCTTCAATTGTGGGGGAATGGTATTTAACTAAAGCATCATGACTTTCCAGTTGTACTGCAAAATCTTGATAGATAAGATGCTACTTACTCTACATATCCTGGTTTGTCAAGCCCTTTTTCAACATGAAACTGGCCCCAAGCATTATTACAGGGCTACTGCTGCATTCTTAAGGAGGAACAATGTGAAAGTATTGCTGTGGCCAATTATGTTACCTGACCTCAACTGTATTAAGATATATATTCAATAACAGTCCCTATAAAAGCGTCAAGGTACTCAAAGAGGTCATCTTTCAGGAGTGGAAAAGAACAGACATGACAATACCCTGCATGCAAATAAGTACTTTGTCAGCGGAGTCAGCGGAGTACTTAAAACTAATGGAGGACATACTTTGTACTATTATGTTACTTTTTTGTTGCATTTAATCCAGGGTGTACTATATTTTGCAACACTGGTTTAAATCAAAGCTGCCTAATTTCTTGACCTACATTTATCTGTTCCGGAGGGGGTGAACCCATTTATTCATTGTACTTTATATACATATCTTACATATAGTTCCAAGAATGTTCTAGGACATGCTTTCCTGATCTCCCAAGACAGGACTAGATTCCTTTCTTGGCACTTATTATACGGCTCATGCACAAAGCTCATACAAGGAACCAACATCTGATAATTTGACCGACAGCTAATTAAAAAATTCCACTTCATATGTATAATAAAACCTTCTTATATGAAACTTCAGCCATATAGCTCTATTTTTTTAGTTTGGCACTTCAAATTGTTATATATAGAGATGAGCAAATCGACTCTAAACGAATCAAGTTCGGTCTGGATTTCCAAAAAGATTTGGATGCAGCGAAATCTGAAACTTTTGGTGCTCGCGGCACACGAATGGGCAAAACGTCTGCCGCCAACTGCAATTTTACAACCTAGAAAAAAGGAGAGGGGAGAAGAGGAGTTAAAAAGAAAATACCATATTTACCTGGTCTCCCATAGTGACGAGTCACTGCCGGCCTCCTAAGATAATGTCGCTTCGTCCCATGTGACCGCTGCTGCGGTGCATCCCTTGTGGCCCCCTTGCGATTCATGTCTAATTTATCTGGAGCAAATCGGACTGCCTATTTAGTAGAATCGGCCCCAAAATGAATTTCGGGACATTCACTAATTTCTAGTCATAACATGTTTAGTTTTTAATTAAGTACATTTATTTTAAGAAATAAGGTTTCCTCTTCTGATGTATCAAACTCAAACTAGTACATCACTATACTCCCAGTATACAAAAGTGAAAAATAATCGGGTCCCTAGTGACACATATTCTCTTGGAAGATAGCAATATGTTTCAGTATACTGCTCTTTCCCAAGCAGACAGTGGTGCCCACTGCAAAGATAGTGATACAGAGACTGGAGTTAGAATGGATAGGACCTTGTAAATAAACCTATTTCTTTATTAAACAAAAAGCATTTAACCCCTTAATGACCGGGCATGTTTGTACCTTAATGACCAAGCCAGATTTGTCAAATCTGGTATGTCTGACTTTATCAGAGAATAACTCTGTGAAAGTTTTGAATATCCAAGTAATTCTGACATTGTTTTTTCGTCACATGTTGTACTTTATTTTAGTGGTAAAAGTAGACTGATACGATTTGCGGAAATTAATAAAAAAATAGAAAAATGGAAGAAATTTTGTAAAATTACCATTTTCCCCTATTTTTAACTGCAATATGTCACATATGTACACACATACTGTACAATTTTTTTAATTAAATATATATTTCTATCTCTTTACTCTATTTTGGCAGCACTTTTGAAAAAATAAAATACATTTTCAGCAATTTAGAGGACTTACAAATTGAATAATAATTTTATAAATTTTGAAGTACATTTTGTTTTCCTGCACCAAACCAGGTTTTCAGAGGCTCATAGGTCTCAGAGTGATGGAAACCCCCACAAATGACCCCATTTAGAAAACTAGACCCCTTAAGGTATTTACCTAAGGGTATAGTAAATATTTTGACCCCACAGTTTTTTGCTAAATTTAATACATAGCAGGTGAAAAAAAAAATAATTTCACTTTTTTTCATAAAAGTATCAGTTTGAAGACCAATTTCTTTGTAAAGCGACCATGAGAATGAAGAAACACACCACAAAATCTATCGCCCTGTTTCTCCTGTTTTCAAAAATACCCACATTGTGGCCCTAATGCGCTGCCTGGACACACGGCAGGACCCAAAAGGAAGGGAACACCCGGAGGCTTTCAGGACTCATATTTTGCTTGAAAATGTTTTAGGCCCCACTGTACATTTGGAGAGGCTTTGAGCTGCCAGAACGATAGAAACTCTCCATAAACGACCCCATCCCCTGATCCATTTTTTGCCTTCTTATTTTAGATTTTCACTCCCCGCTTTCCAAGAGCCATAACTTCTTTATTTTTCCATCAATAGAGCTGCGTGAGGGCTTATTTGTTGCGGGACAATCTGTCGTTTTCATTGGTACCATTTTGGGGTACATGCGATTTTTTTTGATCACTTTTTATTCAATTTTTTTGCAATCCTGAGAAAAAACAGGAATTCTGACACCGTTTTTTTAGGTTTTCTTTTTGCGGCGCTCACCGTACGCTATAAATGACATTTTTACTTTATTCTGCGGGTTGGTACGGTTACGGCGATACCATATGTATATAGGTTTGGTCCTTTTTTTTAGCGTTTGCACAATAAAATGACTTATTTATAAAAAAAAAAAATTCTGTGTCGCCATATTCTGAGAGCCGTAATTTTTACATTTTTTAGTCAAAAAAGCTGTGTAAGGGCTTGTGTTTTGTTGGACGGATAGAAGTTTTTATTGGTACTATTTTCGGGTACATGCGACTTTTTGATCATTTTTTATTCTTTATTTAGGGAGCGGTGGTGACCAAAAAAATTGCGATTCTGTCGTAGTTTTTTATTGTTTTTTTTTGGGGTGTTCATCGTGCGGGAAAAATAACATTACAGTTTTATAGTTGGGGTCGTTACGAACGCGGTGATACCAAATATGTGTACTTTTTTTAACGTGTTCATTTTTTCCTATAATAAAAGTCTTATTATAGGGAAAAAAAAAATTTAGTGTTTATATAACTTATAACTTTTATTTTTACACTTTTTTTAAAACATTTTTATTACTTTTTTTTACCTTTTTTACTTGTCCCACTAGGTGACATTTAGACTTGCAGCTTTGATCGCTGCTAGAGTACATTACACTACACACGTAGTGTGATGTACTCTAACTGTCATTGTGACGTGACTGTTACACTGACAGGAAGCAGAGGAGGAACGGCCGGAGGCTGTTCCTCCGAGGCTTCCGTACATGGCAACCCGGAGGTCATTATCTGACCTCCGATTGCCGTGACAAGCATCGGTAGCCCCCACGATCACTTCGTGGGGGCTGCTGATGTGCTTCAAACCACTTAAATGCGGCGACGGCAATCCGTCGCCGCACTTAAGGGGTTAACTGCCGAAAGCAGCGGCGATGGTCCGCTGTCCGGCGAGACTGATGTCTCAGCTGTCTAGGACAGCTGTCAGCGCGGGTCTGTCACTCTGTGTTTACACAGAGCGACAGTTTGAAATGCGGACGAAAATGAACGTCATGGTGCGGGAACTAGCAGCCGACCATGACGTTCATTTTCGTCCTTGGTCGTTAAGGGGTTAAAACATTGAATACTGAGGGTTGAGCAAAAACATACCTGACTTAATAAGATCTCAACTGAAAATGTACAAAAGGCACTGAGCAACAAATAGTTAAAAAGATTAAACTAAACCCCCAAAGTTGATTGCAATGTGCCAATGGTTGTCATGGCAGCCCAGGGGACTAATGAAGGCCCCCCAAGTCTGCCTTCTCCCTGCCTCTGTTAAGCCGTGTGTAATGGCTGCGTTCGAGGACCATCAGTATTACTTACCCGCCAATGGCGTAAGACCGCTGGCCTCTGAGCTCTTGCCAGCGTCTCCCTCTTCTGAGATACCTGCACACAAGAACACATGACTGTCCTCGGCTGCTGTGCATAAGGGTGCATAATGAACATGGGTAGACATAACAACTCTCAGGCAAGGAGGAAGAGGGCAGGGTCCTTTTTATACAGGGGGTGAGTAGGGATTGGATAGGGAGCTTAATTCTGGTACGCGCGCTGGCCCTTTAAGGCACGGTGAATGCGTATATCGCTGTGAATGCGTATATCGCACGGTGAATGAGTAAATCTCTGTTTTTTGGTCAACCTAGCGCTATTTTTTTAAAAATATAAAGTGATCAAAAATTTGTATGTACCATAAAATGATACCAATAAAAACTACAGTCCTGCAAAAAACAAGCCCTCACACCGCTCAATCGACGAAAAAATAAAAAAAATATGACTTTCAGAATGTGGTGAAACAAAATTAGTTATTTTAACAAAAATTTTTTCTTTGTAAAAGTAGTAAAACATTAAAAAAAACTATATAAATGTGATATCACCGTAATTGTATTGACCAGCAGAATAAAGTTTATTATGTTGTTTTTACTGCACGGTGAAAAAATTTAAAAAATTAAACCCAATTCCACCCCACATACAATTTTCTTTCCATTACCCAGTACATTACATAATACTTTAAATAGTGTCAATAGAAACTACAATTCGTCCTACAAAAAATAAGCCCTCACACCACCCCATTGATGAAAACATAAAAAAGTTATGGCTCTTGGAAGGCCGGGAGTAAAAAAACAAAAAGAAAGAAAGAAAAAATGGCTTAACCCCTTCCCGCGATTGGGCGTGACTGTACGTCTGGAATGAAAGTGATTTCCCGCATTCGGGCGTACAGTTACGCCCAAGTTTTAAACTGTCACCATGTTAACAGACAAGGTGACAGCATCCCAATCGCAACTGTCATAGACAGTGGCCGAGCAGGTGTTGTGGCACAGGACCAATCAGAGTGGTCCCATGCCGGCACGAGCTGTGATTGGCCAGTCAGTACTGACAGGCCAATCACAGCGCAGGAGCAGTGGTTTGCCGGCATCTCCGTCTCATTCCTGTCAGAGAGCTTGTCAGAGTCGGAAGCAAGTGAAAATACAGTTTAGATTGTTAAAAAAACAAACAGCAATCTGCCCCTTTTCTGCCCCTTTGGTGCCCACTAACCAGTGATCACCCCCTTTGGTGCCCACTGGTTAAGAAAAAAATACAAACTAATAATATATATATATATATATATATATATATATATATATATATATATATATATATATGTATATATATATATATATATATATATAATGTCATTTCAGTCCCCCTGCTGTGTCTCTAGATTGCCCACTGCCCGATTGCCCACTGCCCGAGTTCCCTGTTAGGTAGCAATGCCACATCTCATTTACTTTTTCCCCTGGTAGGTAGGGTACCCTTACTAATTGAATACAGCAGGGTCGCTGGTCAGTTCTCATTCCACAGTTGAGAGTAGCAGTTTATTTTTTGATAAAAAAAGTTTTTAAAATAAATTTAAAAAAAAATTTAAAAAAAGAATTAAAAAAAAAAAAGTTACAAAAAAAATGTGTTCGTTAGTTAGGTAGCAAGAGTTAGTTAGTATGGCCAAAAGAGTCTTCACAGCCGAGAAAGCATATAAAATGCTGTGTTCCGATACGGACAGCGCGAGTGAAGGTGCCCCCCAGTCGGCGCAGAAGAGCCGTAGGTCCTGCTCTGCCTGAGCTGACCTGGGAAGCTGCGGACAATTATACCCCCCAGGTGCCTGAATTTACAGCCCCCTCAGGCATTCAAATTGAAAATGTAAAATTTTTCAGACGCCCTTTTAGAATTAATTGTCCAGCAGACCAACATTTATGCGGAACAATGCATAAATGTTATGCATCTACTCCAAAATTATGCCATTAAAAACTACTGCCTGTCTCGCAATAAAACAAGCCCTTACACAGCTTTTTTGATGGAAAAATAAAAAAGTTATAGCTCCCAGAATATGGCGATACAAAAAAAAATTGTGATTTTATTGTGCAGGCACTGCAAAACATAAAAAAAACTATATACATATGGTATCATCGTAATCGTATCGACCCGCAGAATAAAGTAAAATTGGCATTTATAGCCCATGGCGAACGCCATAAAAAAAAGAATAAAAAACATTATCAGAATTGCTGGTTTTTGGTCACCTTGCTTGCCAAAAACATTAATAAAAAGTGATCAAAAAATCGCATGTACCCCAAAATGGTACCAATGAAATCTACAGATTGTCCCACAACAAATAAGCCCTCAAACAGCTCCGGTGGAGAAAAACGAAAAAAGTTCTGGCTATCAGAATATGGCGATGCAAAATATGCAGTGTCCCAAAAGCGGATAAGATTGGGAACCATTTATCAGTGCGACACCGGCCACATATCTTTATTTACCCCATTATTATACCCTATTATTATGCCCTAATGTACCCTGCACAGCTTACATATGCCCCCACATCATAAACAGAAATACTAGCAAAACCCCAAACAAAACTACCACTAAGCAAAATCTGCGCTCCAAAAGCCAAATGGCGCTCCCTCCCTTCTGAGCCCTGCAGCGTGCCCAAACAGCAGTTTATGTCCACATATATGGCATGGCCATACCAGGGAGAACCCGCTTAACGGTTCGAGGTATTTGTCCTCAGTGGCATGAACTGGGCACAACATATTGTGCGCTAAAATGGCATATACCTGTGGAAATTTGCAATTTTCACTTTGCACCATCCACTGAGCACTCATTTCTAATTTTAAAAAAAATAAAAACTTTGTGGTCAAAATGCTCACTAAACCCCTTAAAAAATGCCTTGAGGCCTGCAGTTTCCAAAATGGGGGTCACTACTTGGGGGCCCTGCCATTGTGGGCCAATGCTGCGAAAATCACCAAAATAGGCCTCACATGCGCATTTGCTCCTTCACTCCTAAGGCCTGTCATATGTCCAGGCAAATGATAAATGCCTTGAGGGGTGTAGTTTACAAAATGGAGTCATTTCTCAGGGTTTTACACTCTACTCTGGTACCTAAGGGAGCTCAGCAAATGCGACATGGCGCCCGTACACCAGTCCAGCAAAATCTGCGCTCTAAAAACCAAATGGCGCTCCTTCCATTTTGAGCTCTGCCATGTGCCCAAACAGCAGTTTAAGGACACACATGGGGTATTACCGTACTCAGGAGAAATTGGGTAACAAATTGTGTGTTGTTTTTTCTCCTATTACCCCTTGTGAAAAAAAATCTTTCATTTTCACTGCCTCATTCTAATACAATCTATGAAACACCTGTGGGATCAAAATGCTCACTACACCCTTAGATGATTACCCTGAGGGGTATAGTTTCCAAAATGAAGTAACTTCTCAGGGGTTTCTGCGACATGGCGCCCAAAAAACTATCAACCAAAATCAACATGCCAAGTGGCGCTCCTGACATTCTGAGCCCTGCGGTATGTCCAAACAGCATTTTATGACCACTTATGGGGTATTGCTGTACTCAGTAGAAATTGCTTTAGAGTTGTTGTGGTGCTTTTTCTCCTTTATTCCTTGTGAAAATGAAAAAAATTCAACATTTTAGTGGAGAGAATGTAGATTTTCATTTTCCATTTTCACTGCCTAATTCCAATAAATTCAGCAAAAAAAAAAAACCAGTGTTGTCAAAATGCTCACTATACCGTTAGATAAATTCCATGAGGGATGTAGTTTCCCTAATAGGGTCACTTTTGTGGGGTTTGCACTATTTTGGCACCTCAGTGGCTTTGCAAATGTGACATGGCGCCGCAAACCATTCCAGCAAAACTTGAGCGCTCCGTCCTTTCTAAGCCCTGCCGTGTGTCCAAATAGCAGTTTATTATCACATATGGGGTATTGCTGCGCTCAGAAGAGTTTGCTTTACAAATATTCGGGTGCTTTTTCTCTATTATGCAGTATTTTAGGATCTATTAGAAAATTCACTTTATAAATCTTAATTAGAGTCTGTACTATTTCTACTCAATATCTATGCTTGGGGGAATAAAAAATAGGGGTGGGGGGCAGGGAAGAAAAAGAAACGGTGCTCCTCTAAGGTAATATCATCATTTGGGACTTCAACAATAAGTGTACAGACTTTTATATCTATAACGACTCACCTTTTTGAGTTGTGCAGATTCATCGGTGATTGTGGATGCCTTGTTATGTTTGCAATCTTTGTTGTTAGATGGGCGCCCATCCAACAACAAAAATTGCAAAGATAACTAGGTATTCACAATCACGTAGAGGTCTGTCGCCTAGAAAATCGAGCCACAGCAAACAAAAGTGATGTGAGAGACTTTTTGGCCCTCCTCGGCCACCATAGTAAAGCAAGCCAACTCATCCCCTAGCAACGGGTGAATCCAGAGTTAGGGCAGCCAATAAGCTCCCAGCTACCCGTCTCCAAGCATCGGGAGACGCTACGGATATAATAAGATAGTTAAATCCACTGAAAAAAATCCATCCTGACACAAAAATCTCCAGAAGGAAGTTTTCCAATTGTTTTATTGCTTTTTATACTGTTATATTGTCACGATTCTGGGGTATGTGGACCCACTAGACCTCTCCGCCGTAGCGGAGTGGCAGCTGGCCAAACAACATTCAATGGAATGTCTTAGCACAAGAGTACCTGTATGAGAGTCCAAAATAAGCGGTTAGCCGCCACACAGATGACAGCGCCAAGCTACTGGATATGCCTGTGACCAGTGGGACTAAGTGCCTGATGAAGGTCTCTTGACCGAAACGTTGCACGCACTAAACCTCTGGCATCGAATACAATAAATCTAAAGAATTTAAAAACTACATTTTGTGTGCCGAATACTTCTTCAAATACGATTGGGTTGGGACCCTATTCGTGCACCTACTTTGGTCTAGTGCATTCTGAACCACTATCTACCTGTATGAGAGTCCAGACAGATACGAGATGTAGCAGACGCTGTGGCACAGATGATTCGTGGCACAGATGACGCTTGGCGTGGCAGATGACGCTTACAATTGGCGTGGCAGATGACGCTTGGCGTGGCAGATGACACTGGATGTGGCAGATGATACTTAGTGTGCCAGATGACACTGGACATGGCAGATGGAACAAACTTGACTCCAATACTAGACTTCAGCTCAGGAAAAAAACACGGTTGCAGGATACAGGATACAGGAAGCAGGTTACAGGAACAGGATACAACTAAGGGACCATAAGCTTAAACTAACATGGGAATACAGCAACAAAACTCAGGCACAGGAAGGAGGGCAGGATAGACATATATAGGGACATGGTGCACAGGGATAGGCTGGAGAAGATTCTAATGGTGTGCGTGCTGGCCCTTTAAGTGGACACCAGGGCACGCGAGTGCACCCTACGGGAGCGAGCAATGGATGGGAACAGTACATGCCGGCGTCCTCGAGAAGAAGGGAGAAGAGGCCTGCGCACAGGTAACTGATGTTGGCGGCCACTAGGAGAAACCGGATAGCGGCGAATGGCAGCCGCCAGCACTACAGTACTGCCCAATTTTACGTCCCCTCTTCTTAGGACCAGAACACAGAAGGAACCTCTTGATTACCTGGATTGATTTGCTGGAGAATTACAAAAGGATCGAGAAATCTGGGGGCAAATTTGTAAGAGGGGATTTTCAGATGAATACTCTTTGAAGATAACCAGACTTTGGTCCCGGCAGGAAACTGAGGAGGTCTTTTTCTTTTACTATCAGCATTCCTCTTCATGCGGTCTACCACCTGTAGGATAGAGGACTTGGTCTGCTGCCAGATATGAAGAAAGTCTCCAAATGAAGAGTTAGTTGCCAGAACTTGAGATGAAGCAGGCACTGGAAGAGGAACACATGGATGTTGACTATATACAATGAAGAATGGGGTAGAGGCAGTGGATTCACTCGTGTGGTTGTTGTAGGGGAACTCAGCCCAAGGAAGAAGCTGCACCCAGTTGTCGTGTTGAACAGACATAAAATGCCGAAGATAATTTTCCAGTATTTGGTTAATTCTTTCAACTTGGCCATTAGACTGAGTATGATACGCAGAAGAAAAGTCCAATTTCACATCAAGGAGTTTACAGAGGGCTCACCAGAATTTTTAACTGAATTGGACACCTCGATTAGACACGATATGTGTAGCGCCCATGGCCGCGGGCCGTCGGGTTTATTCACCTCCCGACGTCCGCAGCCATGGATCTGTGAGCGCTGGCCTCTGTCTCCCTCCTAGGAGATGCCAGCGCTCATTTCCGCTCCGTCCGGCTGGGTCCCGTAGGGTGCGCGAGCACGCTCGCGCCCGGCCTTAAAGGGCCAGCGCGCGCAATTAGGAAATCGTCATCACTATCAACTGCCACGATTTCCTGGTCTATAAGAAGGCCCCTGGCCTTCTAATCCTTGCCTGAGCGTTGTTAGTCTTTCCCAGTCTGTCTCGCAAATGGTCCCTTAGTGTCTCCCGTTCCAGCTGTTACCCGTGCCCTGTTACCGTTCCTGTATTCCGTATTGTTCCTATGCCTACCCGGGTTCAAGTGTCTTCTGCCACGTCAAGTGCCATCTGCCACGTCAAGTGCCATCTGCCACGTCAAGTGTCTTCTGCCACGTCAAGTGCCATCTGCCACGTCAAGTGCCATCTGCCACGTCAAGTGTCATCTGCCACGTCAAGTGTCATCTGCCACGTCAAGTGTCTACCGCTCATCGGATACTGCCCGCCACGTCTGGCGCCACTTGCCGCACCTGCCTCCACCCGTGCTGAAGCCACAGCCACCGCCCGGACTAATTCAGGTACCCAAGCATTACTGTCTGCCATTTTACTTTCGCATAGACTGTGACCTGGTCAGCTGCCTCCCCGCTACGGCGGAGCGGCCTAGTGGGTCCACAAACCCTGTGTCCGTGACAGTACGCTCAGGCCATGGAACCCGCTGGCCAGCCCAAGACCCCAGTACAGAAGATTCAGACAGAGATGCAGGACCTACGCACACGTCAGGATCAACTCCTTGAGGCGTTGAAATCTATTCTGGTCCGCCTGGATCTACTCGCGGTTCCACCCCCGGTTCTTCCTCCTGAAGTTGTTGCCGTGCCACTGCCTGTTGCTCCCCCTGTTTGTTACGGATCCTCAGTTCCTCTGCCTCTTCCTCCTCGCTACGATGGTGACCACAGAGCATGCAGAGGATTTCTCAATCAATGCACGGTGCATTTTAGGCTACGGCCTCATCTCTTCCCCTCCGAGGAGGCCAAAGTAGCGTTCATTATCTCCCTCCTCGCTGGCAAGGCCCTCGCATGGGCGAACCCAATCTTGGAGCAACAAGGACCTGTATCCTCGGACCTAGCCTTGTTCCTGCAGTCCTTTCGTGCCGTGTTCGAGGAGCTGGGTCGAACATCCTCTGCCGCAGCCACTCTGCTGACCCTCAAGCAAGAAGGCTCCACAGTAGGGGAGTATGCGATCTCCTTCCGTACCCTAGCAGCTGAGCTGGCATGGAACAATGAGGCACTGGTGGCGACCTTCTGGCAGGGACTGTCCTCTCACATCAAAAACGAACTGGTAGCCCGCAACCTTCCTTCTACCTTGGATGCCCTCATCCTGTTAGCCACCCGGGTTGATACGAGAATCCGGAAACGCTCTCAAGAGGTTCATCAGGAGAGCCGGGCCCACAGACCAGCACCCTCTGCCCAGAGACCACTATTGTCCACTCCTAGTGCGCTACCTGAGGAACCCATGCAGGTAGACCGAGTCCGGTTATCTGAACAGGAGAAGCAGCGCAGACGCTCCTCTGGACTTTGTATGTATTGCGGCCTCAAGGGTCATTTTGTGCGCCAATGCCCACAGAAACCGGGAAACTCCAGTACCTAGGGTTGGTTGGAGAGGCAACTCTAGGTGGAACGTCTCCAAACGTTAAAACCTCTTCCAAATTATCGATACCTGTGGCCATCGTCACCGGACAGGCATCACATCCTTCCTCCGCCTATCTTGACTCTGGAGCGGCTGCTAATTTTATCCACCAAGATCTAGTGGATCGGTTTCAACTACCCACAGTCCATCTGGAGAGACCCCTGGCAGTTGCCTCTGTGAATGGTCTACCGTTGCCTGATCCGATCATGCTCATCACAGAGCCGTTGACACTACGGGTCGGAGCTCTTCACTCAGAACAGATCTCCTTCCTGGTACTACCCAAGGCTATCAATCCTATCCTGCTGGGTCTGCCATGACACTCGACTGGAGTTCTGGAGAAGTTCTTCAATGGGGTTCCAGATGCCATAGCCATTGCCTGTCACAAGTCCGTCCTGTTGTGCCCCCTCTGCCTCAGTCACTCTCCGATCTACCTTCTCAGTATGCCAGTTTTGCGGATGTCTTCTGCAAACGAGAGGCTGAGACGTTGCCTCCACATCGGAATTATGACTGTCCCATTGAACTGGTTCCCAATGCTTCTCTTCCCCGTGGACGAGTATATCCTCTCCCCAAGCTAGAGACTTTATTGATGTCAGCCTATATCAAGGAGAACTTGGAGAGGGGTTTTATTCGAAAATCTTCCTCCCCGGCCGGGGCAGGATTGTTCTTCGTTAAAAAGAGAGATGGATCTCTCCGACCCTGCATTGACTACCGTGGTCTCAATCAGATCACGGTCAAGAACAAATACCCGTTGCCACTCATTTCCGAGCTGTTTGATCGCATACGAGGAGCCAAAAATTTTTCCAATCTAGATCTGCGGGGGGCCTATAATCTAATCCGGATTTGCCGGGGTGACGAATGGAAGACGGCATTTAACACCCGCGATGGGCACTACGAATACCTAGTGATGCCCTTCGGACTGTGTAACGCTCCCGCAGTATTTCAGGAGTTCGTTAATGACATCTTCCAAGGTCTCCTCTATACGTGTGTTGTAGTTTATCTCGATGATATTCTAATTTTCTCCCCAGATCTGATGACCCATCGGAGGCATGTTCGTCAAGTTCTTCTGCGACTAAGAGAGAATCGCTTGTATGCCAAGTTAGAGAAATGCACCTTTGAAAAGAGGTCTTTGCCCTTCCTGGGCTATGTCATCTCAGATCAAGGCCTTAAGATGGACCCTGAGAAGTTAAAGTCTGTCCTGGAATGGCCACATCCTCAAGGCCTAAGGGCCATACAGCGGTTCCTGGGTTTCGCCAATTTCTACCGCCAGTTTATTCCGAACTTTTCTTCTCTGACGGCCCCAATCTCTACCCTTACCAAGAAGGGTGTGAACGCCAAGGTATGGACTCCAGAGGCAGAGTCCGCATTCATTAGCCTCAAGAAAGCCTTCACTTCCGCTTCGATCCTCCATCACCCTGACGTATCTCAGCAGTTCTCACTGGAAGTGGACGCTTCCTCTGTTGGTGCAGGCACACTTCTGTTCCAGAGGAGCTCCAAAGTAAAGGCAGTAGTATGTGGCTACTACTCAAGACTATTTTCCTCTGCTGAGCGCAATTATTCCATTTGAGATCGGGAGCTACTGGCTATCAAATTGGCTCTGGAGGAGTGGAGACATCTTCTGGAGGGCGCTGCTCACCCCATCCTGATCTTCACCGACCACAAGAATCTCACTTACCTTCAGTCCGCTCAAAGACTGAATCCTCGTCAAGCCAGGTGGTCACTGTTCTTCACCCGTTTTCAATTTCAGCTCCACTACCGTCCCGCTGACAAGAACGTGAGGGCCGATCCCCTGTCCAGATCATTTGAAACGGAAGACACGGTGGAGTCCCTTCAGACGATCATAGACCCATCCTGCGTTGTCACCGCCAATCCTCTGCAGCTTAGAAATATCCCTCCGGGGAGAACTTTTGTTCGGTTGGCAGACAGAATAAGAATTCTCCGCTGGGGACACAGTTCTAAACTAGCTGGGCACGCCGGTGTCCGTTAAACCCAAGACCTGATCGCTCGTCACTTCTGGTGGCCCACGCTACCTAAGGATGTTCTGGACTTTGTCTCTGCTTGCATGGTGTTTGCCTCTAACAAAGTGACTCACAGCAAGCCTGCCGGCCTGCTTCAACCCCTGCCAGTACCCAGTGCCCCCTGGCAGCACATCGCTATGGACTTCGTCACGGACCTTCCTCTCTCAGCAGGATGCAACACCATCTGGGTGGTGGTGGACCGGTTCTCTAAGATGGCACATTTTATCCCGCTGACCGGCCTACCCTCTGCTCCTCGACTGGCAAGTTCCTTCATTCAGCACATCTTCCGCTTGCATGACTTGCCTCTTCACATTGTGTCCGACCGGGGGGTTCAGTTTACCTCCAAGTTCTGGAGAGCCCTCTGTAAACTCCTGGATGTGAGTTTGGACTGTTCCTCTGCCTATCACCCCCAATCCAATGGGCAAGTTGAGAGGATCAACCAGATCATGGAAAATTACCTCTGCCACTTCATCTCTTCACAGCACGATAACTGGGTACAGCTTCTTCCATGGGCGGAGTTTTCATATAATAACCACACAAGTGAGTCCACCACCTCCACTCCGTTTCACATCGTGTACAGTCAACATCCCAGAGTTCCTCTTCCAGTGTCGACTTCATCTCAGGTACCCGCTGCTGACTCTGCATATGGGGACTTCCTGCAAATCTGGCAACAGACCTGGTCCTCTATTTTGCTGGCGGTAGATCGCATGAAGCGTAAGGCAGATACCAAGAGAAGAGAGCCGCCTCAGTATCTTCCTGGGACTAAAGTCTGGCTGTCCTCTCGGAACATTCGCTTGAGGGTGCCTTCATACAAGTTTGCTCCCAGGTTCCTTGGTCCTTTCGAGATCTTGCAACAAATTAACCCTGTTTCCTATAAGCTGCGGCTGCCCCCTACCCTCAGAATCCCTAACTCCTTCCATGTGTCCCTCCTGAAACCAGTGGTCCTGAACCGCTACAGCAAGACCTCTAGTTCCACAGTTGCTCCCAGCGGTTCTTCTGATGTATTCGAGGTAAAGGAGATCCTGGACCGCAAGAGGGTAGGAGGAAGGACTTTCTATTTGGTGGACGGGAGAGGGTTTGGTCCTGAGGAGAGATCCTGGGAGCCAGAAGAGAACCTCAGCGCCCCTACTCTTATTAAAAAGTTCCTCTCTCACTCTGGCCCCAAGAAGAGGGGGCGTAAGAGGGGGGATACTGTAGCAGCCATGGATCTGTGAGCGCTGGCCTCCGTCTCCCTCCTAGGAGATTCCAGCGCTCACTTCCGCTCCATCCGGCTGGGTCCCGTAGGGTGCGTGCGCACGCTCGCGCCCGTCTTAAAGGGCCAGCGCGCGCAATTAGGAAAACGTCATCACTATCGACTTCCACGATTTCCTGGTCTATAAGAAGGCCCCTGGCCTTCTAACCCTTGCCTGAGCGTTGTTAGTCTTTTCCAGTCTGTCTCGCAAATGGTCCCTTAGTGTCTCCCGTTCCAGCTGTTACCCGTGCCCTGTTACCGTTCCTGTATTCCGTATTGTTCCTGTGCCTACCCGCGTTCAAGCTTCTTCTGCCACGTCAAGTGCCATCTGCCACGTCAAGTGCCATCTGCCACATCAAGTGTCTTCTGCCACATCAAGTGCCATCTGCCACGTCAAGTGCCATCTGCCACGTCAAGTGTCATCTGCCACGTCAAGTGTCTACCGCTCATCGGATACTGCCCGCCACATCTGGCGCAACTTGCCGCACCTGCCTCCACCCGTGCTGAAGCCACAGCCACCGCCCGGACTAATTCAGGTACCCAAGCATTACTGTCTGCCATTTTACTTTCGCATAGACTATGACCTGGTCAGCTGCCTCCCCGCTACGACGGAGCGGCCTAGTGGGTCCACAAACCCTGTGTCCGTGACAATATGGAGGGGCAGTCCGTGCAGACCGAAGATATGCTGTATGAATACATTTTCAAGAAGAGGAACAGAATGAAGACCAGTTAGTGGGATGAAGTGTGCCATCTTAGAGAAGCAATTCACCTCGACCCAGACACTAGTGCAACCTGCAGAAGGAGGAGGGTCGGTGATAAAATCCATGGCAATGTGTTGCCAAGATCCATCAGGAACAGGCAGAGGCTGAAGCAGGCCAGCAGGCTTGGAATCTGAGGACTTGTCTTGGGCACAATTAGTACAAGAGGCAATGTAGTCCACAACATCTCTAGGCAGCGTGGGCCACCAGTAATGACGAGATATAATGTCCCATGAATTATGAGTGCCCAGCCAGTTTGGAACTTTGTTCCCAGAGGAGAATCCTCTTCCTGTCTGCAGGACAAATAAAAGTATTTCCAGGGGGAATGCCTTTAATTTGCAGCGGGTTCACGGCAATAATCCTGGAAAGAGATATGATATATTGGGTAGTCTCCTCAGTGTCATCCGCCTCAAATGCAGGGCGGAAGTGAAGCAGAACCTGGAACTGGGCGAAGGACAATGACCATCTGACTTCATGAGGATTTAATCATTGCGGAGACTGGAGGTACGTGAGATTCTTGTGGTCCATATAGATGATGATGGGGTGAGTAGCGCCCTCCAGCAGCTGTCTCCATTCCTCCAAGGCCAACTTGACGGCCAGTAACTCCCGATCCCCAATGGAGTAGTTGCGCTCTGCAGGAGAGAACAGTTTTGAGAAGTCACAAACCACTGCCTTACCCTTGGAGTTTCTTTAAAACAGTAGTGCACCAGCACCAACGGAGAAGCATCTACCTCTAGTAAGAACTGTCGAGACACATCCGGATGATGAAGAACTGAGGCTGAAGTGAAGGTGCTCTTGCGACTAGAAAATGCTGACTCTGCCTCCGGGGTCCAAACCTTGGGGTTCACCCCCTTCTGAGTAAGAGCAGAAATTGGAGCAGTCAGAGACGAGAAGTTTGGGATCAACTAGTGGTAAAAATGAGCGAATCCCAGAAATCGCTGAGGCCCTGTGGACGTGGCCACTATAAGATGGACTTCACCTTCTCTGAATCCATCTTGAGTCCACGATTGGAGACAATGCAACCCAGGAAGGGCAGGGAATTCCCCTCGAACATGCACTTCTCGAGTTTTGTGTATAGGCGATTCCCCCTTAACCACGACAGGACTTGGCGAACATGCTTCCGATGCGTCGTCAGATCTGGTGAATAGATCAGGATGTTATCCAAATATACCACCACACAGACATACAAAAGATTCCGGAAGATGTCATTCACAAATTCCTGAAAAACCGCTGGAGCATTACACAGACCAAAGGGCATCACGAGATACTCATAGTGACAATCTCAGGTGTCGAGTGCGGTCTTCCATTCGTCACCTTGAATGAGCCGGATCATGTTATAAGCCCTGCGTAGATCCATCTTAGTAAAAAAATCTTGGCTCCATGAATTCGATTGAAGAGCTCAGAGATTAGCAGCAAGGGGTACCTGTTTTAAACATCTTTTGATTTAAGCCACAGTAATCGATACATGGTCGAAGTGATCCATCTTTTTTTTAATGAAGAAGAATCTGGCTCAGGTCGGAGAAGAAGATTTCCGGATAAACCTCCTCTCCTTGACGTAAGCTGACATGGCCTGGGTCATGAAGAAGAGAGGATAGACCACGAGGGAGAGAGACATCAGGGAGCAATTCAATAGGACAATCGTAGGAACGATGGGAAGGAAGTACCTCTGCCTCCTTTTTACTAAAGTCGTCTGCAAAGGTGGCATAATGCGTGGCTAGTCTAGCGAGTGACTGAGGCAATGGAAGCAAAACAGGACTGACCTGTGGCAGACAGCGATGAAGGCACTTGTATCCCCATTAGAGGATCTTTCCCGAACTCCATATGAGAACCGGTCAATGTAGACAAAGCCAGGGCAGGCCCAGCAGAATAGGGTTGATAGCTTTTGGCAAGACGTAGAAGGCAATCTGTTCTGAGTGAAGGATTCCGACTCGTAGTCTCAGTGGTTTAGTGATGGACAGAATAGGTCTCTCCAAAGGAACCATGGCCAGATAGAGACGATCTACTACGTTCTGCTAAATAAAATTTGCAGCAACTCTGGAGTCCAGATAAGCAGAAATGGTGTGTGATTTCTCACCAGAGGCAATGGTTACTGGGTTGGACAATTTGGGAGAGAATTTGCCATTTAGCGTCATTCCACCTAGGGTTGTCTCTCCAACTAACCCTAGGTGCTGGAGTTTCCCGGAATTTGTGGACATTGATGAACAAAATGGTCTTTGTGGCCACAATATAGACACAGACCTGAATAGCATCTGCACTGTTTCTCCTGATCAAACAATTTGAGTCTGTACACCTGCATTGGCTCCTCAGGTGGAGCAACTGGAGAAGGCAGTAGTGGACTCTGGAACGTGGGTGCCAGTCTATAGGACCGTCTCTCCCATCAAACCTCCTGAGCATGTTCCTGGATGTCGATCCAGGCCGCCAACAGGATAAGGGCATCCAGGGGGGAAGGAAGATTACGAGCTGCAAGCTCATCATTGATGTGTGGAGACAGTTCTTGCCAGAAAGTCGCCACCAAGGCTTCACTTTTCCACGCCAGCTCCACTGCCAGTGTACGGAAGATGGCGTACCTCCCCTACAGTCAATTCCCCTTGTTTTAGGGGCAGAGGCAGAAGATGTTTGACCTGGTTCCTCGAACACCGTACGAAAAGTCTCTAGAAATAGGGACAGATCAGAAAATTCTGTGCCCTCTTGTTCCAAGATGAGGTTTGCCCATGCCAGGGCTTTGAAGTAGATGAGAGAAATAATAAAAGCAACTTTGGCCTCATCGGAGGAGAAGAGATGAGCACGTAACCTGAAATGGTTAGCACACTGATTGATGAACCCTCTGCAGGTCTTGGGATCCCCGTCATAGAAAGGAGGTAGAGGTAACAAATGTGCAAGGCCAAGGTAGGCAGGAGAGATAGTAGGTGGTGGAGCAGTGGGAACAGCCAGGTCAGGTGCAGGAGGATGATCCAAACAACTTATAATGGAGTTTACCGCCTATAATAGTTGATCCTGACGTGCCCACAGGTCCCGAATGTCCGTTTGCGTAATTTGAACGGCGGACTTGGGTTAGCCAGCGAGTTCCATGACCTGAGCGTACTGTCACGGTTCTGGGGTATGTGGACTCACTAAACAGCTGGCCAAACAACAGTCACTGGAAAGTCTTAGCACAAGAGTACCTGTTTGAGAGTCCAGACAGACTCGAGATGTATTATATGCTTTGGCACAGATGATTAGTGGCGAAGATGATGCTTGGCATGGCAGATGATGCTTGGCGTGGCAGATTACACTGGATGTGGCAGATGACACTGGATGTGGCAGATGGAACAAACACAACTCCAACACTAGAAACCAGCTCAGGAACACACACAGTTACAGGATACAGGAAGCAGGATACAGGAACACTGGGAACAGGATACAACTAAGGGACCATTTGCTTAAACTAACATGGGAAGACAACAGCAACGCTCAGGCACAGGAAGGGGGGCAGGACAGACTTATATAGGATAGGGTGCACAGGGATAGGCTGGGGAAGATTATAATGGTGCGTGCTGGCCCTTCTAATTGTGCGCGCTAGCCCACCTATGGGAGCGAGCAGTGGACGGGAGCAGTACATGCCGGCGCACAGGCCAGCGCACAGGTAACAGATGCTGGCGTCCGCTAGGAGAAACCGGATATCGGCGATCGGCGGCTACATAAATGACATGAAAATCATGTTAAGGTGTTTTATTCGAGGCTTCTTATGCAACGCTGTAATTAACTTATGAACTCTAATACATCCAAAAATAACCACCCACTTTTGAACTTTACACTTGTACCAATTCACTTCAACGTCATTAGTCATGCTTATGTATATATGTACATCACTGGAGATGCCTTTCATATGTCTGATGAAAACTCATGTGTTATATCTTACTACATAATAAAAGTGATTTCACGCAAAATCTCTTGCTCATGGACTGTTTTTGCTGATAAAAGTCAGATTCGAACTACAACCAGCACAGGAGCACCTAGAAAAGGAGTCCTTTTTTTTCTTGCCTCTATCAATGCACGCAATATTTGTATAAATTTTGGAATTTCAATAGCAGATGTCATCGTTTTAATTCTGGTGTAAATATAATCCATGCATAGTATATAATTGGGTCATTTTTTGGGAGGAAATAGTATTGGAACTTTGTCTCATTTTTAAAACTCATCCTCTGAAATGTTCCTAACATCTCTCCCACTTTTAAGCCTGCAAACAATTTCCCATTGATTTCAATGAGAAATACACTGTGCTGTCCACATGAGGCGTATTTTACACTGCTGAATTAAAAAAAATGCCTCGTAAACAAAAGCCTTGTAAAAAAAAAGTAGCATGTCACTTATTGAGCTGATTTTCCATTGACTATATAAAACACATAAAAAAACTCCTAAAAAAAAAAGCCTCAAAAGAAGCATAAAATTCAAAGAAGCTTCATTTTCAGCTTCAAAAATGCCTTGGAAGCAGCTCCGTAATGTTCAGCCACTTTTTGTATGTGTGAACATACCCTAATACCATTTATATTACAAGAAGAAAAAAAAAGAGATCTTTAACAAGAAACTCTGTTTCAGCTAAACAGTGATTCACATAAGCAATGTTTACTTATTGCGGAGGCTCTTATAAGTTTCTTCATTGATTTATGCCTCAGGGAAAGTGTTGGACACAATATTCAATGTAAGAAAATTAATTGAAAGAATGTACTAAGCTTGGCTGCACAAAGGTCAAGTTTTCACCACAACAGCTTGTAATCTTTACAAATAAGACAAATGACAAAGGAGAAATGTAGAATGAACATGACCCATTAAATTTAAATTAGCTTGGATTTTACGTTTAATACTACTTGAATTAAAATGTATTTTTTTTGTAGGCTTAAAAGCAGCAATTTATCAGGGAGCATCTCACAAGATGCCTGCATTGCCTTAATTGGTATATTATACTTTAGAAATGTTTTCATGACCCTAGGAAATTGACAGGTGTGCCTGTACCCCGCATCACTGGCAGCCGAGACAGTTTTATTCATATCTTTCAGCTCTAGTTGTTTCTAAGTAAATTGCACCGAGAATGAGTGAAAGTTGTCAGATATTGACCTTGCTGGTGTTCCAAAGTAGAGACAGAGTCTAATGAAGCATGTGCAAGCATTACACACAGACACAAAGTGATGTGTTTTATTTATTTATTTTTAATTTACATATGTGGTAACCTTAGAAAGCGTGAAAAGTAAAAAAAAAAAACTACAATTATTCTCATCTATCCTCCAGTTTTGAGACTGCATAAAAAATAATATGCAGTTCAGAGTGTGAAAAGAAATGTACTAGTATGTAACGTTAGCTAAAAGATGCATATGATGGGCAGTGGCGGATTACTAAAGTGGCGTTTTGGGCGACCGCCCGGGGTCCAAGTCTTCTGGGGGTCCCATGGCTGCCCACAGAGTTAAAACACATCACAGTTTTGTTGTGTTTCTTGCCACGGATTTGGTTAGGACCTGCAAACAACAGGTCCCTTTGCCAGAAAGTAGAGCAGAAAGTGTGTGTGTGTGTGCTACTATGTAAGTGTATGTGCACACACACTAATTACGTCCGTAATTGACAGACGTAATTCGGCCGCAAGTAGTGGACCGAACTCAGTGCAGGGAGCCGGGCTCCTAGCATCATACTTATGTACGATGCTAGGAGTCCCTGCCTCGCTGCAGGACAACTGTCCCGTACTGAAAACATGATTACAGTACGGGACAGTTGTCCTGCAGCGAGGCAGGGACTCCTAGCATCGTACATAAGTATGATGCTAGGAGCCCGGCTCCCTGCACTGTGTTCGGTCCGGTACTTGCGGCTGAAATACGTCCGTCAATTACGGACGTAATTAGTGTGTGTGCACATACCCTAAGTGTATCGTGTCTGTATCAGTTTATTGTCTGCGGTCTGTATTTAGGTGTTTGGTCTGTGTACTTTATTAGCTTAGAGGATCTGGTCTGGGGGACTTAATTTAGGGGGTCTGGTCTAGGGTCTGCAGTAGATTAGGGGGTCTGGGGTCTATATTTGTTTAGGTGGTATGGTCTGGGGGCTGTATTAGTTTAAAGGGTCTGGTCTGCAGTCTGTATTTAGGGGTCTGGGGTTTGTATTTAGGGGTCTGGTCTGGGATTTATATTTAGGGTCTGGTCTGGGGTTTGTATTTAGGGGTCTGGTCTAGGGTTTAAATTAAGGGGTCTGGTCTGGGGTCTGGTCACTGTATTAATTTAGGGGTTCTGGGGTCTGTTTTAATTTAGAGGGTCTGGGGTTCGTTTTAGTTTAGAGGGTCTGGTTAAAGGGCTCTATTAGATTAGGGGTTCTGGTTTGGGGTCTGTATTAGATTAGCGGATCTGGGGTCTGTAGTTGTTTAGGAGATCTGGTCTGGTGTCTGTGTTTAGAAGTCTGGGGTCTGTATTTGTTTAGGGGGTCTGGTCTGTGGTCTGTATTAGATTAGGATTTCTGGTCTAGGGTCTATATATCTTTAGGGGTTCTGGTCAGGGGTCCGAATTTATTTAAGCTGACTGTTCTGGGGTCTGTATTTGTTTAGGTGGGGTTTGGTCTGAGGACTGTAATAGTTTAGAAGCTCTGGGGTCTGTATTTACTCTAGGCTCTGGTGTGGGGTCTGGTCTTTGGTCTGAATTTATTTGTGTTACCACAGAGGGTGCAGAATCGAGGGGCCAAAGATATATCGACAGGAAACTCTGTAGGGGCCAGGAGAAGTCATCATGGTGGTCTGAGCCGGATGGAGTAGAAAAGTAAAGAAAACGTCTATAATCAGAGAAGACGTCACTGGATTTATAGAGGAGCTGCCACCTCTCCTGACATGTCTGTTACAGATAATCTTTGTATTCCACAAAAAGTCTTTGTGTAGCCCAGGACTAATAGTCAACTTGGTCTAACCATTGCCCTTGTCAAGAGGATGTGTCCCTACACAGTGTGATACTGTCAGCGATGGTTGGAGACTGTTAGTATGTAGGGACACAGCCCTTTGACAAGTGGAATAGTAACACCCAACTGTCAATGCTCGCACAGAAAGGTGGCATTCACTATAGACACAGTGTGGCTGGACGATGGTGGAGTAGGGGGGCAAGTTTGGCTAACAGCCCGGGGCCTATGGTATACTTAATCCACCACTGATGCTGGGGAAACAAAGAAATGTAATGGCGTTTCAGTAAATGTGTCTCCTGGCAAAAGGTTTGTTTTTGAAATGATGTAATTTGTAGGACATGCTATATGGTGGTGAATATTAGACTTTTTTTTATTATGATTTGCTTTGATTATCAATTACATGTTACAGTAGTAGAAACAATTTTCACAAAAAAAAGAGATTACTAAAAGCATATCCAGTATTGAAATTACTTAAAGAGGCTCTGTCACCACATTATAAGTGGCCTATCTAGTACACAATGTGATCGGCGCTGTAATGTAGATTACAGCAGTGGTTTTTTTTATGTAGAAAAACTATAATTTTTGACGGAGTTATGACCTATTTTAGCTTTATGCTAATGACTTTCTTAGTAGACAACTGGGCGTGTTTTTGCTTTTTGACCAAGTGGGCGTTGTTGAGAGAAGTGTATGACGCTGGCCAATCAGCGTCATGCACTTCGCTCCATTCATTTATTCTGCACATAGTGATCTTACTAGATCACTATGTGCAGCCACATACTCACACACTAACTATACTGAAGTGACTTGAGAGTTAATAGACATCACTTCCAGCCAGGACGTGATGTCTATTCACAATCCCGACACTTCGGTAACGTTTGTGTGTGATTTTCAGCTATGTGCCCAGTTGTCTATTAAGAAAGTCATTAGCATAAATCTAAAACAGGTCATAACTCAAGTCAAAAATGATTGTTTTTCTAAATAAAAAACACTGCTGTAATATACATTACAGCGCCGATCACATTATGTACGAGATAGGCCACTTATAATGTGGTGACAGAGCCTCTTTAAGTGTATAAAGTTAATAAAGTTAATAAAAGAATGCAGTTCTCAATGCTGTTTGGTAGGTTCATTCCCTTAAGGCTGTACACTACATTTATTTGACTATGAGACAGAAAAGGAGGAGTACTTTTGATTCCTCTTGCTGATGTTAGTTGCAGGAGCAGGTAGATCAAACTTGCCAACTCTCCCCAAACGTCCAAGAGGCTCCCAGAAAAAAAGGAGACCTCTCAGGCTCACGGAAATGTTGTCAGGTCTGCACAGTGCCGCAGAAACCTCCCTGAAGGAAGCATTCCCCAGAAAATTCCTCTGCCGTGGAGAATACACAGACATATCACACCCCCGTAATACACTGCACAGGGGCACTAATGACCAGGACACACAAGGAGAAGAGGGTACACTAATGGCCATAACGCACAAGGGAAAGGAGGGGTCACTAATGACTAGGGCACATGAGGAGAAAAAGCAAATGATTGTCACTCAGGGAGAACAGTATAAGATAGACAAATCAATAGTTGATAGATAGATAGATAGATAGATAGATAGATAGATAGATAGATAGATAGATAGATAGATAGATAGATAGATAGATAGATAGAAGTAAAAAAAATTAGCAGCAACTCCAAATATTAAAGTTAAAAAAAGTGGGCACTTTATTGCTTGTGTAATGTTTCTACTCCGTCCACTGGAGCCTTTCTCAAGCAAATGATTGAGTGTGAGCACACACAATATAACAAGACATCAATCAAGCAATGAATTGACAGTAATACGTGAAAAAATACAGGATCATACATATTGACCAATATATGGCATTAGATGAAGCAAAAGATATGTGTCAGAGAACATACACAATATATAAAACGACCATATTGATACATACAGACAGAGATATTGATATAAAAATACAAATAGGCTGATAAAAAAGAGGTGTATGTGGGTTTAAAATAAGTACATCACCTCACATTATGTCCCATGTTTGATCGCCGAAAGCGGCGTCCGTGAATCGCAACTGCGTATGTCCGGAAGTGGATCTAGTTGCGGGTAATAGGATATAAACGGCGCATACGCCGTAAAGAAAATTGAAGCCGGAGCGGCCATATTGGTGAGGGGAATATAATAGATAAAGCTGAAAAGCGTATATATGCATATATAGAACTAATATACCTCTCGGTCATCCTAATAATAGAGAATTATAAAGGAAGTAACAAGAGATTAGGGGGATATAGGGAAATCATTAATGCATTAATGAGCCCATATTATGTAAACACGTATCAAAGTGCAGCGTTAATGTGTCTGTACACCCATAAAAGTCAAGGGGCCAAAGATTAGAGGATAACCTTATATGGGTTTGGGAGAGGGGGGTGAATATAATGGCCACCGTTGGATAGTCACAGTCCACACCCAAATAACGCGGAGTGCCAGCATCCCGAGTATGCGTTAGCACACTCATCGACTTAAGGAACTCAACATAATTCCCTAAAATTGTGGGGGAGACCATACTTATGTGTAAAAGAAGGAGACCATAGAAAGGCAATGACAGCACTAAACGTGACATAAATGAGCATCTAATACAGATCCCAATCGGGAGACCAATTATTGGAGAGGTATATGAAAGAGAAAATATCAAATTACCCTGAAATAGATAACAAGAAAAATAACACATAAGAACACAGATGGGATATCGTAGAGGTGATGAGAATAAAGATGTGGATCATCTGAAAATAAAGAAAAAAGTATTAGTTTATGTTATAATAATAACAAAATACTTAGCGGAGATAAGGGAGACAAAAAGTAATAATATCATAAAACTGTAGGAAATGTCAAAAATAGGATTCAGAGGGTACCACAGGAGACTGTGGCCTTAGACCAATCCACCTAAACCAAAATCCACATTGAGCCCATGTGGTTTGTGTGAATTGAATCTGCTGATCCATTGGAGTTCACGGATCTTAAGTGCTTAAGACCTGTTACCCCCTGTCCTTAGAGGAGGAATATGGTCAAGAATCCAAAACCTCAGCTGGTTTTAATGGTGTCCCATGTCGGTAAAGTGTTTAGACACGGGTAAGTCTAACCTCTTTTTTCTAATAGTATATCTTTGTTGGCTGAGTCTGGTCTTAAGGTCAAGTCTTGTCTCACCAACGTAAATCAGTTTACATGGACACTGGAGAACATAGATTACAAAGTCACTGTCACATGTAAGGAAATGTCGTATGTCATATGTCTTGTTGGTAGTAGGATGTATCAAATTGGGTCCCTTATGAATGAGTTTGCAATTGACACATTTAAGGCAGGGGAAACAGCCCAATTTGGGGATTTAAGGTATGTCTGTCTACTCACTCTCTGGGGCCCCATATCGGCCTTCACGAGTTTGTCTTTCAGATTGGTTAACCTACAATAGGAGAATAGAGGAGATTTAGAAAATTCAGGTATGTGTTGAAGGCAGTTGCCCAACATGGGCCAGTGACCGCGGATAACATTGGATATCAGATCACTTTCTTCGGTGTATGTAGACATGAACGGTATATGTTCTAGTCTAGGTTTAGCTGTTTTTTGTACAAGGAGTGTATCCCTATCAGAGTGGTGTACTTTGTGGCGATGCTCATTAAGTAGACGTTGCGGATAACCCTGTCTCTTAAATTTATTGATCATAATATCAATGGAATCTTTGGAAGTGTCATTGTTACTCACAATTCTCTTGACACACATAAGTTGGCTAATGGGCAAACGTCTCATCATTTTCCTGGGGTGATTGCTGTGGACGTCAAACAAGTTATTGCAATCAGTGGGTTTAATGTACATGAGATTTAACCAAGAAAATATGATCGACTGAAGCACATGAGATTAGAGAAAATATACAAATTTTATTGAATAAAAACATGAAACAATTAAAAAATGGAATAGGGGATGAGTCACACAATAAAAAGACATCGAATCAGTCAGAAAACAGGTATGATTGTTAAGTCGACATGTAAACAATGTACATGTTGTTGTAGCAGCAGAAAAGGATATATATAATCACATACAGAGCTGTGTCCAGTGGAACAAAAGCAAATTGTAACAGAGTACATCCAATGAAATCCGCCAGAGATATGGCAAATGTAGAGATGTGTTAATTATGAGGGTGGCGATTTCTAAGTAAGTATACAGAGTTAGTATAAACCGCAACCAATTATATAGACAATAAAAGGCAGTGCTGAATGCCAATTACACTTTGGATCAAAGGACAACCGAGAATGACAAGTGAGGCTTAATCACAGCTGCTGAACAAGACAGAAAGTGTGAAACATATCGGTAGACATAATGGACGTGGATGGGACGTCTGTACCCGACGCGCGTTTCGGCAACTGCCTTCGTGCGGGGTTAGGGTCAAACTACTTGTGCCCATCTATATATAGTACATAGACCAGGTGTTGATGAATTTAAAGTAATGGAGGAGGTGGCATAGACCGGGTGGAGGAAATCGGCGTCTGATGCGGGGTACAAAGATGGCGCTGCCCCACTTCCGGTAGCGTGTCATCAGAGAGGATGTGAGACGGCGAGGACTGACCGCGCCCCCCACATCCTACTCCAATTACAGACAGCGGTCGGAAGAGGCCAGAGCCACTCCCCCCCCCCGAGATTTGTTGATGTAATTAACATCAGCGCGCACCCACACACCTTATATATGCCAAAGAAGAGTACAACAGAACAAAAGAGATCTCGGTAGAGATGATGCAGAAAAGGTGTATCTGCGAGAGTGTAGCAAAGATGGATCGATGTGTGTAAATAAATAAATGAGGAGAGTGACGGTGATATGGAATGTAGAATAGTGTAGTGGGTGAGTGACAGCAGTTGATGAAAATAAAACTGAAATTAAAAAATAGTGTAGGAATGTTGGTGAATAAGAAGCGAATAAGTTGCGGGCACACGAATTGTGTAAGACGGTACAAGAAAAGTTATGAGACCGATAGTGTGAGTAAATGTAGAAGAAAAAATAGACTATGACATGTAATGGAAGAACAATAAATTGCTGCAAAAAATGTAAAAGAATATATTGAAGAGTGCGAGACTAACGCTGGAAGTAGAGCAATGATACAAAGTGTATAAAATATGACATTAATATGATATTCAAAAGAATAAAAATTTACATGAATGCAAATATGTGATAACCTGAAGATGTTGAGATACATATTAAATTTAAAGGAAATGCAGTCGCAGATCACATGATAAAAGAATAAAATACTAGAAACGATGCATATAGTGCATATGCATTATGAAACATATACAAGGTGAGTAAATGTAATAACAGAACAAACTGTACAATATTGTATTTATATACATTATCTAAGATGAAATAATAATGTGAACAATGAGACATATATGTATATTGTATAGATATAAAATTACATAAAGGAATAAAACGCATGTGAAAACACACAGAAGAGGCGTACAGAACACCAATTCTTGTTCTTGTTTCTTCTTAAAGGAAGTTTGAATGTAGTCCAATCGATAACCTCCTCAAATAGATTCAATAGATGATGACATGATTCTATGTACATAAATGGACAAAGAGAGGGTAGTTAGTGCTAAAAAGTGACACCAAGAATGGGGAGAGAATAAAAACCAGGACCCACAACAGGAGTCAATTGTTACAATTACGAAACGTAGCTCAGGGATTCATTTAATCCATATGGAAACATTGTCCCAAGGGTCCATATCCAGCGAGTCTCGAATTGTGCGAGCTTTTGTTTGATGGCCCCACCTCTCATACCGCATATAATGTGGTCAATCCCCCTCACCTTTAACTTAGAGGGGTCACAGGAATGATGTGTTTTAAAGTGCCGGGCCACAGGTTTCAAATTCTCCAAGTTCTCTGCCCCTGATGCTCGCTTTATGTCGGCCATGTGCTCTCGTACACGAACCTTCAGTTCTCTGGAGGTGAGACCAACATAAATTTTTGGGCAAGGGCAAACCGCGTAGTACACAACAGCTTTGGTGGTACATGTGATGGAATGGGTGATATTAAAGGTCTTACTACCAGAAGCATCAGTAAAGGTATTAGCTTTTTCTACATTAGGGCACGCTACACATTGTCCACAGGGCTTACATCCCCATTTTGGACCCTTGGTCCCAAATGGGTATTTTGTTTTTGTTGGATTATAGTGACTTTTGACGAGATGGTCTTTCACATTTTTAGATCGTCTTGCTGTAACGCAAGGATATTTCGTGATAAACCTATCCAAAGTAGGGTCCGTCAGTAAGATCGGCCAATATCTCTTAAGAATTTCTCTCATTTGTGGCCATTGGGAATGGTACCCAGTAATGAATCTTACCTGACTATGTTTCTCTGTCATCATTTGAAAGTGCCATATTTAATTCTTTTGAAATTATATTTTCTTCTACTGCCTGCAAGAGTTTGACCTGTAACTCCGATCTAAAAGCCGACAGAGGATTGAAAGTTAATTTCTTATAGCATTGTTTATCCCTCAACTGTCTATTCGCCTCTGCCTCATACATGATACATGGCCAAACCACCACATTCCCCCCTTTATCCGCCGCCTTAAATACCACATCATTGATTTTTTTGTAGTTGTTTGAGGCTATTTCTCTCTGAAGGGGTTAGATTATCATGTTTGATATGCCTTGGAATATTCCAAAATTCCTGGGTCACTGATTTGATAAAAAGATCTACCGCGGGACATAGACTGAGGGCGGGAAAATTCTTGGATTTAATGCGAATGCATGCTGGAATATTACCTGCAACTTCATCGGTCTTATGCTCCTCTAACAGATCCTCTAATACTTTGAGTGCCTGTTGTTCTTCTGATGTTGGAAAATATTCACTGTCCACTGGTTTGTCGAACCATTTTTTGAAGATGAGTGAGCGACCGAAAATATGTAGGTCTTTCACTGCAGAGAATATGTCGAAACCAGCACTTGGTGAAAACGTCAAACCCTTAGCTATTAATTCTAAGTCAATGTCGGAAAATATATGAGTTGACAGATTAATTACCTTTAAGCGGCTGCTCTGGTCCCGTACATCTGGTCCCGTACATTGTCAATATAACGCCACCATCTTAAAACATGTGAGAAGTGGGGGGATGTATAGATCAGTGTTTCCTCAGGTGTACGCATGTACATGTTGGCATAGGTTGGTGCCATGTTAGAGCCCATTGCAATTCCCTGTAGTTGATAAAATTTATTATTGCCAAACAGAAAATCATTACGTCTTAGAATAATATTCAATAATTGTATCAAGAATAAACGACAATCAGTACTGTAATCAAAGTTATGCAAAAAGTTTTCAACCGTAGAAATGCCATTAGTATGATCGATGACCGTGTATAAACTGGTAACATCGAAAGATACAAGTCTCAACTGCGTATCTGGAGGTGACGTAACATCTTGTAGTTTACACAGAAAGCCAGAAGTATCTCTAACATGAGAACTGGCTTCAAGTGCATATTTTGTCAGAATTTTATCGAAGAAAACTGCAATGTGGCAAAAGATGGAATCTGAGCCAGACACAATAGGTTTGCCCGGTGGGTCAACCAATGATTTATGAATCTTGGGGAGTACATAGATGACCGGGGTTCTTGGCTGATCAATCACGAGGTGTTGAGCCAGGTCATCATCAATAATACCACCTAATAGTGCCTCATCAACAACATTTCTCTGGAAATCCCAAACTTGGGATCATAGCTAATCTGCCTATAGACCTTGTGGTCACTTAGATGTCTATTAATTTCATGGAGGTACATGAAAGTATCCATAAATATCACCGCCCCACCCTTATCAGCGGGCTTAATAGTAATGCTTTTGTCACGGGATAGTTCATCAAGGGCCACTATCTCACTCTTAGTAAGGTTGGGATGAGAAAAACCAATATCCCTGGGAGTAGATTTAAGCACTTCTAAGTCATTTGATATTTTCTCTTTCATATACCTCTCCATTAATTGGTCTCCTGATTGGGATCTGTATTAGATGCTCATTTGGCCCCTTGACTTTTATGGGTCTGCAGACACACTCACGCTGCACTTTGATACGTGTTTACATAATATGGGCTCATTAATGCATCTGATTTCCCTATATCCCCCTATCTCTTGTTATTTCCCTTATAATTCTCTATTATCAGGATGACCGAGAGGTATATTAGTTCTATATATGCATATATACGCTTTTCAGCTATATCTATTATATTCCCCTCACCAATATGGCCGCTCCGTCTTAAATTTTCTTTACGGCGCATGCGCCGTTTATATCCTATTTTTCGCAACTAGATCCACTTCCGGACATGCACAATTAAGATGCACGGATGCCGTTTTCGGGGATCACACATGGGACATAATGTGAGGTAATGTACTGATTTTAAACCCACATACACCTCTTTTTATCACCCTATTTGTATTTTTATATCAATATCTCTGTATGTATTAATACGGTCGTTTTATATATTGTGCATGTTCTCTGACACATATCTTTTGCTTCATCTAATGCCATATATTGGTCGATATGTATGATCCTGTATTTTTTCACTTATTACTGTCAATTCGTTGCTTGATTGATGTCTTGTTATATTGTGTGTGCTCACACTCAGTCATTTGCTTGAGAAAGGATCCAGTGGACGGAGCTGAAACGTTGCACGGGCAATAAAGTACCCACTTTTTTTCACTTTGATATTTGGAGTTGCTGCTCATTTTTTACTTCTGTGTATCTGGGACTTGGTCTGTCCCTCAGAGCTTGCACCCACACGCTGCTGGTGCTGCTAGATCTTGTATATATCTCTATATTTTTTACCTCCTGGCTTGCACTGCTTTTTCTCCTTTTTCCTGTTTCTAATATGTCTCTACCTACAGACGTTATTGGTACTTTAGACCCCGGTGTCTTTTCATACTCCTGCTGGGACTACAGGGTGATGTGGAATTTCTGACCACACCATCAGCCACGGACCTCAAACGCAAACTTGAAATTGAATCCAAGAGAGTGACTACTTTACAACCTCATCTGGCTACCCTTGGAGAATACTACAAGCAAAAACGGATACCAAGAGGTATGCGCTCCAACCTGAGACCTAATCTTTTTTCACAAAATACTTTTTTCTGCAATTGGTTTAAACAATTGTCTAATAACTATGCTTTAGACGTTATCCTTTTGAATCTTGAATTTTTGCAACAAGAGATTATCTCTGTTGAGACCAATATACAGGACACTGACACAGCTTTGAGATCTGCCATTTCTAGTAATGAGTATGATAGATTTTCTAGCAATCTGACATCATTGATCCTTAGGATTAAAAACGAACAAGAAGAGATTAAGAGGAGTAAATGGAACAGGGATGCTAATGACTACCTTAAAGGCCAAGTCTACAGCTGGCAGAACAATGATGACTACAGAGACGGCACTGGTGCCAGAGATAATAAAAGAAAGAAAAAATCCGGTCCATTCGCTAGGACCAAGATTGGTGATTCATCCTCTTTTTTAGGGGCTACCACGGGCCCTTCTACACCAACCAGAAGCGCACCAAAAGAGGGGAAAGATGACACCGTTGGCACTCAGATACACAGAATGAACAGATCCATACCGGCGCTGATGAGAGGAGCGATGTCCCTGAGGAAACGATAGTGGTAAACATCTCCTCTTAGACACTTACAGAACCTCAACTTTCTTTTTTAAACAAAGGTTTATCTTTCTGCCCTTCATCTCACATTGATTGGTTTAAAATTGAGACTGACATGTTTCGCTTTTTCAGGTCGATCAAATTGAAGTGGTGGTTTTCAGGACAAACTACAAGTAAGACACAAACTAACTATGAATTATTCCATAAAAAAATATGGTCTCTCAAAAGGTAGTTAGTTTATGCCACCCTCTACTACACCTATTATTGATGCCTTTATCTCGGCTTTCAAGAATGACTTAGAAGTGCTTAAATCTACTCCCAGGGATACTGTTTTTTTCTCATCCCAACCTTACTAAGAGTGAGATAGTGGCCCTTAATGAACTATCCCGTGACAAAAGCATTACTATTAAGCCTGCTGATAAGGGTGAGGTGGTGATAGTTATGGATACTTCCATCTACCTCCATGAAATTAACAGACAGCTCAGTGACCACAAGGTCTATAGACAGATTAGCTATGATCCCAAGTTTGAGATTGCCAGAGAAATCAAAAGTATTGTTGATGAGGCACTACTTGGTGGTATTATTGATGATGACCTGGCTCAACACCTCGTGTCATCTATGTACTCCCCAAGATTCATAAAACATTGGTTGACCCATCGGGCAAACCTATTGTGTCCGGCTCAGATTCCATCTTTTGCCACATTGCGGTTTTCTTCGATAAAATTCTGAGAAAATATGCACTTGAAGCCAGTTCTCACATTAGAGATACTTCTGACTTTTTGTGTAAACTACAAGATGTTACGTCACCTCCAGATACACAATTGAGACTTGTATCTTTCGATGTTACCAGTTTATACATGGTCATCGATCATACTAAGGGCATTTCTACGGTTGAAAACTTTTTGCATAACTCTGATTACAGTACTGATTGTCGTCTATTCTTGATACAATTATTGAATATTATTCTAAGACGTAATGATTTTCTGTTTGGCAATAATTTATGTTATCAAATACAGGGACCTGCAATGGGCTCTAACATGGCACCAACCTATGCCGACATGTACATGCGTACACTTGAGGAAACACTGATCTATAGATCCCCCCACTTCTCACATGTTTTAAGATGGTGGCGTTATATTAACAACATTATTTTTACTCTGGACTGGTAATCTGACAGATCTACAAGAGTCTATACTTTCCTTAACATGGTTGATGAGACTGTTAAATTTACTATGGTACACTCTGACAAACAGATACAGTTCCTTGACGTTCTAATCAGACTGGAAGGAAACATCTTTTTAACTGAACTGTACATTAAACCCACTGATTGCAATAACTTGCTTGACTTCCACAGCAATCACCCCAGGAAAATGGTGAGACGTTTGCCCATTAGCCAACTTATGCGTGTCAAGAGAATTGTGAGTAACAATGACACTTCCAAAGATTCCATTGATATTATGATCAATAAATTTAAGAAACGGGGTTATCCGCAATGTCTACTTAACGAGCGTCGCCACAAAGTACACCACTCTGATAGGGACACACTCCTTGTACAAAAAACAGCTAGACCTAGACTAGAACATATACCGTTCGTGTCTACATACACCGAAGAAAGTGATCTGATATCCAATGTTATCCGCTGTCACTGGCCCATATTGGGCAACTGCCTTCAACACATACCTGAATTTTCTAAACCTCCTCTATTCTCCTATTGTAGTTCAACCAATCTGAAAGACAAACTCGTGAGGGCCGATACGGGGCCCCAGAGAGTGAGTAGACAGACATACCTTACATCCCCCAAATTGGGCTGTTTCCCCTGCCTTAAATGTGTCAATTGCAAACTCATTCATAAGGGACCCACTTTGATACATCCTACTACCAACAAGACATATGACATACGACATTTCCTTACATGTGACAGTGACTTCGTAATCTATGTTCTCCAGTGTCCATGTAAACTGATTTACGTTGGTGAGACAACACTTGACCTTAAGACCAGACTCAACCAACATAGATATACTATTAGAAAAAAGAGGTTAGACTTACCCGTGTCTAAACACTTTACCGACATGGGACACCATGACAATCTGCTGAGTTTTTGGATTCTTAACCATATTCCTCCTCTAAGGAGAGGGGGTAACATGTCTATAGCACTTAAGATCCGTGAACTCCAATGGATCAGCAGATTTAATTCACTCAAACCACATGGGCTCAATGTGGATTTTGCTTTAGGTGGATTGGTCTAAGGCCACGGTCTCCTGTGGTACCCTCTGAATCCTATTTTTGCCATTTCCTTCAGTTTTATGATTTTACGACATCCCCCTAGGTATTTTGTTATTATTATGACATCTACTAATACTTTTTTCTTTATTTTCAGATGATCCACATCTTTATTCTCATCACCTCTACGATATCCCATCTGTGTTCTTATGTGTTATTTTTCTTGTTATCTATTTCAGGGTAATTTTATATTTTCTCCTTCATATACCTCTCCATTAATTTGTCGATTGGGATCTGTATTAGATGCTTATTTGTGTCACGTTTAGTGCTGTTTTTTCCTTTCTATGGTCTACTTGTTTTACACATAAGTGTGGTCTCCCCCACATTTTTAGGGAGTTATGTTGAGATCCTTAAGCTGATGAGTGTGCTAACGCATACTCGGGATGCTGGTACTCCGTGTTTTTGTGGCGTGGACAGTGACTATCCAACGATGGCCATTATATTCACCCCCCTCTCCCACATTCAGTGTGTATAAGGTTATCCTCTAATCTTTGGCCCCTTGACTTTTATGGGTGTACAGACACACTCACACTGCACTTTGATACGTGTTTACATAATATGGGCTCATTAATGCATCTGATTTCCCTATATCCCCCTAATCTCTTGTTATTTCCTTTATAATTCTCTATTATCAGGATGACCGAGAGGTATATTAGTTCTATATATGCATATATACGCTTTTCAGATTTATCTATTATATTCCCCTCACCAATATGGCCGCTCCGGCTTCAATTTTCTTTATAGCGCATGCGCCATTTATATCCTATTATTCACAACTAGATCCACTTCCGGACATGCGCAGTTGCGATGCACGAACGCCGCTTTCTGCGATCACACATGGGACATAATGTGAGGTGATGTACTTATTTTATACCCACATACACCTGTTGTTTATCACCCTGCTTGTATTTTTATATCAATATCTCTGTCTGTATGTATCAATATGGCCGTTTTATATAGTGTGCATGTTCTCTGACACATATCTATTGCTTCATCTATTGCCATATATTGGTCAACATGTATGATCCTGTATTTTTTCACTTATTACTGTAAATTTATTGCTTGATTGATGTCTTGTTATATTGTGTGTGCTCACACTTAGTCATTTGCTTGAGAAAGGCTCCAGTGGACGGAGCTGAAACGTTGCACGGGCAATAAAGTGCCCACTTTTTTTTCACTTTGATATTTTGAGTTGCTCATTTTTTGACTTCTGTGTATCTGGGACTTGGTCTGTCCCTCAGAGCTTGCACCCACACGCTGCTGGTCCTGCTAGATCTTGTATATATCTAGATAGATAGAAATATATAGAAATAGATTTATATATAGATCGATAGATATGCGATAGATAGATATTAGAAGATAGATAGATAGATAGATAGATAGATAGATAGATAGATAGATAGATAGATAGATAGATAGATAGATAGAATAACATTAATATCTTACCGAAGCAGGGAATTGCAGGCTATGTATCTGTATAGGTAACTTGCTAGCTAAGAAAGTCCTGTGATTACAGCAATCCGAGCACTGATTCCTCTGTGAGATTGGTGTAACCAGAGCAGTGTACCAAGAGTAATGGTGGATTTACATGCGGCAAGTTTTGTTGCAGAAATTTCTGTGACTTAAAATTATTTACATTCATCTGACTAGAACTTACAGTAATCGATGTGCTTGATGAAGAAACAACCCCATTTAGATGAATGGAACGGATTTTGAGTTGCAAAAATTTCTGCAACAATATCTGCCACATGTGACTGCATTCACACGTACCCTTAGTCCTTATTCGGATGATCATGTTTGGTCTGTGATATACGGATCGTGTGTCGGCATTATTTCACAGACCGACCACAGTTTGTGGAACCGGGCACCTAGCATCATAGTTATCTACAGGGGCGTAGCTAGGGGGGGGCAAGCGGGGCACAAGCCCCGGGCGCAGTTCAGAGGGGGGCGCCAGAGCCCCCTCCTCCTGCACTATAATTGTACCTGTGTCGCAAGGACACAGGTACAATTAGAAGCAATGAATGACCGGGCACGTTCCGTGCCCGGCCATTCAGCGCCTCTCCAAGAATGAAGCGACTGGTACCTTTTGTACCAGTGACGCTTCCGTCGATGAAAGGCGCTGACTGACTGGCAGGGAAAGTCATCCTGCCCAGTCAATCAGTGCCTTTCATAGACGCCGCGTTCAACCCCGAGGAGACCTGCGCAGAAGAGAGCAGGTCTCCATGGCTGCCGGACGGCGTGGGAGCGGGAATAAGGTGAGTTTGAAATTTTTAATTTTTTTTAAATTGTAATAGAAGTGCGTGGCTGTATCTGCGGGGGGGGGGGGGACTTTGTCTACACGGGGGACTTTATTTGCGGGGGGGACTTTGTCTACACGGGGGACTTTATCTATGCGGGGTGTTTATCTACAGGGGGACTATATCTACAGGGCTGGGCTATATACAGGGGGACTATATCTGCTGGGCTATATACAGGGGGACTATATCTACAGGGGGGCTATCTACAGGGGGACTATATATACAGGGGGCTATATACAGGGGGACTATATCTACAGGGGGGCTATATACAGGGGGACTATATCTACAGGGGTGGGCTATATACAGGGGGACTATATCTGCTGGGCTATATACAGGGGGACTATATCTACAGGGGGGCTATATACAGGGGGACTATATCTACAGGGGGGCTATATACAGCGGGACTATATTTACAGGGCTGGGCTATATACAGGGGGACTATATCTGCTGGGCTATATACAGGGGAACTATATCTACAGGGGGGCTATATACAGGGGGACTATATCTACAGGGGGCTATATACTGGAGTGGGCTGTCTATAGAGCACCATATACAGGGGTGGGATATATAGTATATAGCCCCCTGTAGATATAGCCCACCCCTGTATATGGTGCCCCATAGATAGCCCACCCCAGTATATAGCCCCCCTGTAGATATAGTCTCCCTGTATATAGCCCAGCCCTGTAGATATAGCCCCCTGTAGATATATTCCCCCTGTATATAGCCCACCCCTGTATATAGCCCCCCTGTGTATAGCCCACCCCTGTAGATATAGCCCCCCTGTGTATATCCCAGCCCTGTGTATAGCCCAGCCCTGTAGATATGGTCCCCCTGTAGATATGGTCCCCCTGTAGATATGGTCCCCCTGTAGATATAGTCCCCCTGTAGATATAGCCCACCCCTGTACATAGTCCCCCTGTAGATATAGTCCCCCTGTAGATATAGCCCACCCCTGTACATAGTCCCCCTGTAGATATGGTCCCCCTTTAGATATGGTCCCCCTGTAGATATGGTCCCCCTGTAGATATAGTCCCCCTGTAGATATAGCCCACCCCTGTACATAGTCCCCCTGTAGATATAGCCTACCCCTGTATATAGTATCTCACAAATAGCTCCCCCCTATAGTGCTCCACAGAAAGCCCACCCCTGTATATAGCCCCCTTGTACATATAGTCCACCCCTGTATATAGTGGTCCACAGATAGCCCACCCCTGTATATACTATATACAAGGGTGGGCTATCTGTGGAGCACTATATACAGGGGTGGACTATCTAGTGGAGCACTATATACAGGGGTGGACTATATGTACAAGGGGGGGCTATATACAGGGGTGGGCTATCTGTGAAACACTATATACATGGGTGGACTATATGTGGAGCACTATATACAGGGGTGGGCTATATCTACAGGGGGCTACATACATGGTTGGGCTATCTGTAGAGCTCTATATACAGGGGTGGGCTATATCTACAGGGGGCTATATACAGGGGTGGGCTATCTGTAGAGCACTATAGGGGGAGTTATTTGTGGGACACTATATACAGGGGTGGTCTATATGGGGGCACTATCTACAGGGGCTCTATGGCAGGCACTATCTACAGGGGGCACAGTGTGTGTGTGGGACACCGTGTATGGTGCTATTATAATTAGAGGTGCAGTGTATGGCGCTATTATATTTAGGGGCGTAGTGTGTGGTATAATGATAACTTTATATTTATTTATAGGTGCAGAAATGTTGGAAAAGTGAGAAGCTGAAGACATGTGAGCGGCAAACTGTAGAAATGGACCGGGAGAAGTCATCATAGAGGTCTGGACCAAATGGAGAAAAAGAACTAGAATCTGAGATGTCACCGGTGAGTCACTTAATGTAAATGTTTATTCTGCCTCTGATCAGCACTGTAGTCACTGTATGATCTGCAGCGAGATGATGGGTGAGATGATTATGATAGGATTTATTTTTTGTGAAACGGCATCTCCCAGCATATCCTCTCCATTGTTCGGGCTATGCTGGGAGCTGTAGTTTTATGCCGTACACACCTATACGGCAGGGGTTGCACTAAATTGAGCTGTATTTGTGCTGGTGCTGTATATATGTACTGAGCTTGGTTCTGGTGTTGTGTATAGAACCATATTGCTTGTGAAATGTACAAATAATTTTATGCTCGCGTTACATAAAAAGAAATGACACGTCGATTGGTAGAGAAAACAAACACGGCGAGGGGGAAGGAGATGTCGGGAACGAGGTTGGGGGGGGAGCGCCAAACTGAATCTTTGCCCCGGGTAATGGGGAACCTAGCTACGCCTCTGGTTATCTATGATGTTAGGAGTCCCTGCCTCCCCGTGGGAAAACTGTCCCATATAGAAAACATGATTACAGTATAAAACAGTATTCTGGCGGGGAGCAGGGACTCCTAACATCATAGATAACTATGATGCTAGGTGCCCAGCTCCCTGAACTGTGGTCGGCCCAGGAAATATGGCCGACACACGGTCCATTTATCACGGACCGAAAACGGCTGTCTGAATAAGGCCTAAGGATGACAGCACGCGGAGTGGCAGCTGTAAGTGACCAAAACTACCCCCACATGACAGTCAAACTGATATTACTGTCCAAATAGTGTGGCCATTTTTTACTCCTTGTGGACATGGTTTCCACCGCATGCAGCTGCCACGCCATGTGTTCTTATCCTCATATGACCTGGCAGGCTTGTATAATCAGTGACAATGATAACTTCCCTGTCAGTAAACTAAGGGGAAGGAAAGGTCTGCTGCACAAAAGTGTTGATTTTTAGAGGGAGATACTTCACAAAGGTTTAAAACATGAGGATGGTTGTGCAGTAGAAGTCATAACCAAACTGAAGCATTGTTTTTCAAAAGTGTAAGCTCATCGAAAATGCACTTCTTGTCTTTTTTTTCCTATGCTTTACACTGCAGCTTATTACCTCAGGAATTAATTTGTAGCAGAATTGATATATTTGAAATATTATTTTTTTAGTTTAATTTTAACTCCTCCCTTTCAGTTTATGATCTTTTATGCACTACTAATGTACTGCACCTCTGCCGTCTAATACAGGCATGGATGTTAGCTCCGCAATGAAGTTCTGAGGACTTACTTTGTGTCTCGACCTGTGGGTATGTGGACCCACTGGGCCGTACCGCCGAATCGGGATAGCAGCTGGCCAAACAGTGTACCAAGTCAATGTCTATATAGTACAAGGGTACCTGTAGTGGTTCAGACATTAGTAACGGCTAGGCTCAGATGGGACCTTGGCAGCAGACACCAGGCGTGGTGTAACACAGAAGGCGCGACCGGTGGAACAACACGACTCCAACTTTCTAAGGCACAGGAACAACGGTAGCATGGGATACAGGATACAGGTAGCAGGTACGGGAACACTGGGAACAGGATAACATAAGGGACCATTTGTAAGACTAACACGGGTAAATACAACAACGCTCAAGCAAAGAGTAATGGGGCAGGGCCCTTTTTATAGCCCAGGGTGATCATGGGTTAATTGATGATTATATTCATGTGCGTGCTGGCCCTTTAAGGCCGTGCACGAGCGCGCGCGCGCACTCTATGGGACACAGCAGAATGGAGCGGAAGTGAACGCTGGCGTGTCCTAGGGAGGAAATGTGGGCCAGTGCTCAGAGATCCATGACTGCGGCCGTCGGGGGGTGAGTAATCGCGACGGTCCGCGGCCATGGATGCTACACTATGGTAATCAAAACTCTTAGGACTGTCTTAAGGTTCTTGCATTATGTGCCACAGGAAACATATTGATGAAGGAATCCGAGAGGCTACTTTGCATTGAAACTACTAATAACTAGTCATGTATGCAGCTTTTAAAAAATTATTTTTATATTTCATAGTTTAGTCTTATGAAATTCGTTACCAATTCAATAACTCTTCTTTGGGTACATCTTGTTTTTCTCATTTATTTTTCAGCTCCTTTATAACAATGTACCTAGCAACGTTGTGGATGCAAATACATGAAAAAATAAGGGTTTTGCTTTTCAAATGCATTTTTTATTAGTTCATCTTTATTCTGAAATTCTCAGGATTTTCTCCAGCTCTTCATTTTGACTTGAAATGCATTTGAAATGAGCCCAACAATCCTTCATATAATCAAATGTTATGGCAATGTACTACAGACTATGTAAAGTATTACCGCTGATAGAAAGCTATGGCTGTTATGAAACCAGATTTTTACTGGACCTTCTCGCTATAAATACAGCTGAAATACGCAATAATTCCTACATCTGGCGAGTTGACATAAATTACTATTACATAAATAAAAATAAGCAAGTCCTTAAAGTTTTCCGGGTAAAAATAAAGGTTAGGAGGTGTGTTGTGCTTTTGTAATATAACATTTTTATATGTAGTGCAAAGTGTAAAAACTGCAAAAAAGAAAAAACCAGAACAAAGTAGATACAATGTTACTATTTGTAAGATGTAAAAATGCTTTTTCCGAGTGATTCTTCTAAAATATACATTATCTGATGCCCAAGGCTGGAGGATAGTAAAATTAAAAAAAAAGCTGTGTAGCCACAATAACAAAGTTTTATAAATGTAATTTGCATAATAATACAATATATTAGTGCAACGGAGATACAATGTCTTGTTTGAAATAACATGAATGTTGATCAATGTTGGTCTGAAAATATGATTTAAGTTGCAGGGTCACAGTTTTTGGTTTTTCTTTATTCTTTATAATTCCAGCATTCTGTGCAGATTCTTTATAAGAAATACCTTTATAGGTATTGGATATCTGTTTTTCTGTCACAGAGCTCTAAATCCCCTATTCCCTTTAACACTGGGACTTGCTGAAGATGGATTTAGATTTGAGTTCAATGGACGCTGCATAAACCCATCTACAGTAAGCTCCACTAGTGGTTGCTGCAAACGAAACGTTTTGGACCTACCGAAAAGAAAACAAAACAATAGGTACATTTTAACCCCTTGAGGGCCAAGCTCATTTTGACCTTCAGAACCAGACCCATTTTTTCAAATCTGACATGTATCATTTTATGTGGTAATAACTTGGGAATGCTTTGATGTATCCAAGTGATTCTAAGACTGTTTTCTTATGACAAATTGTACTTTATCCTGGTCGAAAAATTTGGTCGATAAATTCATTGCTTATTTGTAAAAAACACCAAAATTTTGAGAAAATGTGCAAAAATTATGATTTTTCTATTTTTAAATGTATCTGCTTGTAAAACAGATAGTAATACCACACAAAAAGTTACTATTTCACATATTCCATATGTCTAATTTATGTTGGCATCATATTTTGAACGCCCCTTTATTTTTCTAGGACGTCACAAAGCTTGGAACTTTAGCAGCAATTTCTCACATTTTCAAGAAAATTTCAAAAGGCTATATTTTCAGGGACAAGTTCAGTTCCGAAGTGGCTTTGAGGAGCCTATTAGAAACCCCCATAAATCCCCCATTTTGAAAACTGCACCCCTCAAAGTATTCAAAACAGCATTCAGAAAGTGTTTCATAGGAATCAAAGCAAATTAGAGGTGAAATTTATGAATTTCATTTTTTTTGCCAAAATTAATTTTTAAAACATTGTTTTCTGTAACACAGAAAGTTTTACCCAAGAAATGCAACTCAATATTTATTGCCCAGATTCTGTAGTTTTTCAAAATATCTCACATGTGGCCCTAGTGTGCTACTGGACAGAAACACTGGCCTCAGAAGCAAAGGTGCACCTAATGGATTTTAGGGCCTCCTTTTTATTAGAATATATTTTAGGCACCATGTCAGCTTTGAATAGGTCTTGTGGTGCCAAAATAGTGGAAACCCCCCAAAAGTGACCCCATTTTGGAAACTACACCCCTCAGGAAATTTATCTAGGGGTATAATTAGCATTTTGACCCAACAGATTTTTTGCTAAATTTATGTGAATTTGTCTGTGAAAATGAAAATCTACTTTTTTTTCTGGAAAAATATAGAATTTTCTAATTTTTGCAAGGAATAAAGGAGAAAAAGCACCCCAAAATGCGTTATAATGAAGGCCCCTAGTTCTGCAAAATGTTGTCCTCTGGCAGGGATTAATAGGACGATGCTAAAAGCACAATGCACTGCAATACATAAGTATTGCAATGTATTATACCAGTGATGTAATTATCACGTGTTCTAGTCCCCTATAAATATATATATATATATAAATTTGGTGTCGCCGTATTCATATTGACCCGCAAAATAAAGTTAACATGTCATTTTTTACCACTCGGTAAATGCATTAAAATCGAACCCCCCCCCCCCACCAAAAAAAATAAGTAAATAAATAAAAAGAAATTAGAGGAATTGTGGGTCTTTCCAATTCACCCTACATAATAATTTTAAAAATGTACCAGTAGATTATATGATACTTTAAATGATGTCTACAACTAGACCACAAAAAACAGCCCCTAATACTATTATGTTGATTGAAAAATAAAAAAGTTATTGCTTTTGCAAGGCAGGGAGGAACAAAAATGAAAAAGGGCTGCGGCGGGAAAGGGTTAAAGTCATTAGCTAACATTACAGGGCTTTCCTAGGAAGACACCAATCCTCCCTCTTTGTGGAGTCTCCACAAAAAGATCCATAAAACCTACCGGAAAGAATCCATCCGGATACCTTATGGACTTTGACACTTTGGGTGATATCTGAATTGTTTTGTATTTCATCTGATATGATATTAATCATTTTGATAAAAGAAACAAGAGTTTTTTGCAAAGATATACAATTGCAATGTGCTTATTTCCATGTATTTACAAGTTTTCCAGAATTTTATATTGATGGATTATCTTTAGCATAGGTCACTAATGTGTGATCAGGGTAGGCTCCACCCCCGGAAATCCACTGATCACTTGCTGGAGTACCACAACCCTTTAACTGCAGTACCAACACAGCAACAGATGCGTCCATGCTGCTATGTATGGTACTGGAGCTCAGTCCTGTTTATTTAAAAAGGCTGAGCGGCAGGACCAAACATAGCCAACCGCATATTGATGCTTACGGATCTCACTGCGTCAAGTTCTGCTGTTTGATGGGGATCCTAAGGGGTGGCACCCCCTCAATCACAGATTGATGGCCTATCCTAATCATGGATCATAAATGTACAGTAAACTCATGGAAAACTCCTTTAATGATAAAAACCTGTGATGGAACATAATGATGTAGATGTCACATTGTTTTATCCTAAAAAAACATCTTGATTGAATTGATGCATTTTGTCTTAAATTTGAATTTGAAAATAATTTGAATAACACAACAAAAAAAAAGTCCTGATACTGAAGCGGTTAAGCTTACCTACATATTCACAGTAAATTAAAGGAGTTCTCTCTATAAGGCAAGCCTGCTGCAAAGACAGGCTCAGCTAAGCAAACGTGATGCAACCATGTGTTAAATGGCCACCACTTTATTTGAAAGGACACAGTGAAATATAGCCCTATATTATATTATATAATATTTCTAATACAGCGGCTGCACACAGCCTCCCATGGTGATGACAGCTCAACAATGGGGTTTGTAGAAGGTAAATTTATTCTGAAAATATGTTGTTCAGTTGGGTATATGACTAGTAAGTTAAAAGCTGTAATCAGATTGGTTGCTATATGCAAGAACTCAATTATCATTTGCTATAGTTTTCCTAAATGAGGATTACAGTAAATAACAGCACTAAACAATATACACAATTGTGCTACTCAATTTGTAAATTTGTCCATAAAATGTGCAAATACAAATGCCAAAAGTGCAAATAGCTTTGTTAAATAATGTCCAATTAATGGTGCCATTCAGTGTGCAAATAACAGAAACAAACACTTCTCAATTTACAGTGCAATATAGAGGATTACGGTGTGTATATAACATTGCCAAACTATGAACAAAAACAGTGGCATGCAGTATGGAAATAGCATTGCTATACAGGGAGCAAATAGCAGTGCTATATACTTTTGCAAATAGCAATGGCATACATTGAACAAAACGGAATAGCATACAGTGTATCAAGATACAATTCCAAAGAGTGAACTATTAAAAGAACCATATTGTGTGTATTGTGCACATTGTAGGGTCATATAAGTGAGAAAAAGAATGTCCAGAATGGCTCTGAGTGGACATGACTGATGCCCACCTATAGCCAGGTGCTACCTCACCTACAGAAAACCAGAGATAGCTGCTCATTGATTAGTTCACACTAAGGCTCCCCTGCACATGGCTGTAGCCATAATCCCGGTCCATAATTACAGCTACGGCTGGCCACGGACAGTCGTCCACATTTGCGGGCCGTGCATAAATATACGTGAATAAATAAACGAGAAAGTGTCCATCGGCCATAGAAATTAATGAGTCCGTAATTACGGATAAAATCTGCGGTCGTGTGCATGGGGCCTTAGGGTATGTTCACACAGGGCAGATACGCTGCGTAAAAGCACACAGTGTATCTGCCCTGTGCTCCGCAGGGAATTCCGGATGAAAAACTGCACCAATTTGCAGTTTTTCAGCTGTGGAAACCTGCACAAAAAAAAATGGATACTACCATGGCGACGCATCCCTCCGGCGTCCAGACGTTCTGCAGCCCTGGCATGACGTTTCATCCCATGTTCCCACTGCAGCCTGTGATTGTCTGCAACGGTCACATGGGATGAAACATCATGAATGAAGAAACACAGAATTCTTGGTGCAAGTTGTTGTAAAAGCCTTGAAAGGGTACGTAAACCCTTGTAGTTTTTTTGTGGTTTTTTATAGAAGTGTATGTATTAGGTGTTTGTAAATATGTTTTAAATTGACATTTATTAAAGATTTTCTTTACTTTGCAGCTTCTATGTATACATAGAAGCTGCGTAGAGCCACTGTAAGCCGAATCTCAATTCACTGTACACCGAATCATACTGAATTTAGATGTGATCGATAGGCTTAGCCTGTGTGTAATGCTATGTTCACACGGAGTATTTTGCAGGAGGAATATCTGCCTCAAAATTCCGTTTGGAAGTTTGAGGCAGATTTTCCTCTCCCTGCACGCCGATTTTCGCCCACGGCCATTGAGCGCCGCGGGCATAAAACACTGCGAAATACGCTTTCTCTGCCTCCCATTGAAGTCAATGGGAGGTCAGAGGCGGAAACGCCCGAAGATAGGGCATGTCGCTTCTTTTTCCCGCGAGGCAGTTTTACTGCTCGCGGGAAAAAGACGCCGACGCCTACCATTGAAATCAATGGGAGGCATTTTAGGGCCGTTTTTTCCGAGTTTTGCGACGCGGATTCTGCGTCAAAAAACTCGGCAAAATACTCCGTGTGAACATAGCCTTAGAGGAACAAGGATCCACTGTCAGCCAAGTCATCGGTCCAGCAGATTGACAGATTTGGCTTACAGCGGCGCTATGCAGCTTCTATATATAGTGAGGACATAGATGCTGCATCACAAACAGTAAAGGAAGTTTTTAATAAATGTCAATTTGAAACATGTTTAAAAATACTTAACAAATAAATTTCCTAAAAATTATAAAGTAAAGGTTTACATAGCCTTCAAAGAGGACCTATCATGTTTTTCTTTTAATTTATTTTTTAAAACTACATACCTCCCCTTAATCCTGGCGTCCTCCTGATTCCAGTGCAGTACTTAACTTTTTTTTGCCATCCCGTTGTCCTGCTACGGCCCCTGCTCTGCTTGGTGCCTAATATGCTAATTTTGAGTAAAGGTACAGAGAGGAGTAGAACTCATCCCTCCTCAGTAAGCATTATCTCCTACATCACTGCGGCTCTGTCCAATCAGAGCAGGTCTTCTGCATCACTGTGAGGCTGTCTGCTCTGATTGGACATTGTCACAGTGATGCAGAAGGTGACACCTACTGAGGAGAGATGAGGTCTCTTCCTCTCTGTACCTTTACTCAAAATTAGAATATGGGGTCCTAAGCGCAGCAGGGGTCCGTAGCGGGATAACGCCAGGGCCCAAAAAATTAAAATGACAGCGCTGGGATCGGGAGGACGCCAGGAATAAGGGGAGGTATGTGGTTTAACTGAAAAAAAAAACATGACAGGTCCTCTTTAAGCAGCCAACTTTAAATAGATGAGACCACAAAGCCTAATTGAAACACCAGTATTTAGCCAAAGCAAACTGAGGCTATCGGTGGTTGGCAGGAATTTTAAACTTGAATGGAAGACACAGACTTACTTGAGTTCTAACATCATGTAAAAACATTTTAGATTTTTAACTTATTTTTACATTACCTGGCATTATTGTTTTAGCAACTAAAGCTTATTTATTATATAATTAAAAGGTTAACGACGTTCAAATTCTGCAGCTTCTATGTATTATGTACCTACACCGCATTCCAAATTATTATGCAAATGTTATTTTTTGCTGATTTTCCTAAATAATCGATGCAAATGACAGTCAGTTTAATCTTCTAGCCATCAACCGTTGGAGTATAATGCGAATTTTATTGAACAAATCTCCTAATGATAACAGATTTTTTTTTAGAAGTAAAAAACCCAAAATGCACTGTTTCAAATTATTATGCACAACAGTGATCAAAACATTTTAAAAGTTGTAAAGAGAACTAAAATGGTAATTTATTGAATTTGCAGCATCAGGAGGTCATATTTACAGAAATAAAAAGCTCTTTCAATAAAAAAAAAAACTTAACAGGCCAAGTTACATGTTAACATAGGACCCCTTCTTTGATATCACCTTCACAATTCTTGCATCCATTGAATTTGTGAGTATTTGAACAGTTTCTGCTTAAATATCTTTGCAGGATGTCAGAATAGCCTCCAAGAGCTTCTGTTTTGATGTGAACTGCATTACACCCTCATAGATATTTTTCTTGAGGATGCTCCAAAGGTTCTCAATAGGGTTGAGGTCAGGGGAACATGTGGGCCACACCATGAGTTTCTCTCCTTTTATGCCCATAGCAGCCAATGACACAGAGGTATTCTTTGCAGCATGAGATGGTGCATTGTCATGAATGAAGAAAATTTTGCTACGGAAGGCACGGTTCTTCTTTTTGTACCACGGAAGAAAGTGGTCAATCATAAACTCTACGTACTTTTCAGAGGTCATTTTCACACCGTCAGGGACCCTAAAGGGGCCTACCAGCTCTCTCCCCATGATTCCAGCCCAAAACATTACTCCGCCACCTCCTTGCTGACGTCGCAGCCTTGTTGGGACATGGTGGCCATTCACCAACCATCCACTACTCCATCCATCTGGACCATCCAGAGTTGCACAGCACTCATCAGTAAACAACACGGTTAGAAAATTAGTCTTCATGTGTTTCTGAGCCCGCTGCAACCGTTTCTGCTTGTGAGCATTGTTTAGGGGTGGCCGAATAATAGCTTTATGCACACTTGCAAACCTCTGGAGGATCCTACACCTCGAGGTTCGCGGGACTCCAGAGGCACCAGCGGCTTCAAATACCTGTTTGCTGCTTTGCAATGGCATTTTAGCAGCTGCTCTCCTAATCCTATTAATTTGTCTGGCAGAAACCTTCCTCATTATGCCTTTATCTGAACGAACCCGTCTGTGCTCTGAAGCAGCCACAAATCTTTTCACAGTACGATGATCACGCTTACGTTTTCTTGAAATATCAAATGTTTTCAAAACTTGACCAAGGTATTGCACTATTTCACGCTTTTCGGCAGCAGAGAGATCCTTTTTCTTTCCCATATTGCTTGAAACCTGTGGCCTGCTTAATAATGTGGAACGTCCTTCTTAAGCAGTTTTCCTTTGATTGGGCACACCTGGCAAACTAATTATCACAGGTGTCTGAGATTGATTACAATGATCCAAAGAGTCCTAAGGGTATGTGCACACGATAGCTTCCTTTTACGTCTGAAATTACAGACTGTTTTCAGGAGAAAACAGCTCCGTCGTTTCAGATGTAAATGCTCCTCCTCGCATTTTGCGAGGCGTCATTGACGCCCGTAATCTTGAGCTGTTCTTCATTAAATTCAATGAAAAACGGCTCAAATTACATTTCAAAGAAGTGTCCTGCACTACTTTGACGGGGCAGTCATTTTACGCATCGTCGTTTGACAGCTGTCAAACGACGACGCGTAAATGACACTTCGTCGGCACAGTACGTCGGCAAACGCATTCAAATGAATGGGCAGATGTTTGCCGACGTATTGGAGCCGTATTTTCAGACGTAAAACAAGGAATAATACGCCTCGTTTACGTCTGAAAATAGGTTGTGCGAACCCAGCCTTAGACACAATACCATCCATGAGTTTAATTGAAAAACTAATAATTAAATGTTTATGACACTTAAATTCAAAGTGCATAATAATTTGGAACACGGTGTAGAAGCTACAGAACTCCTTTTTCTAAGCCTTAGGATATGTTCACACGCAAACTCAAAAACGTCTGTAAATATGGAGCTGTTTTCAAGGGAAACAGCTCTTGATTTTCAGATGTTTCTTAAGCCACTTGCGTTTTTCTCTGCGTTTTTGACGCCCGTTTTTGGCGCTGTTTTCAATAGAGTCTATGAAAAACGGCTCCAAAAACAGCTGAAGAAATGACCTGCACTTCTTTTTGCTGCTGATTTTGGAACAGAACGCCGTTTTCCCATTGAAATCAATGGTCAGATGTTTGGAGGCATTCTATTTCCGATTTTTCGGGACATTTACGGCCCTAAAAACGGCTGAAAAAACTCTGTGTGAACATACTCTAATACTGATCAAAACAAAAGTTGATCAAACTTGATTTGATCCGTATTAGGCCTTATTCACACAAACGTGTTAAACGTCCGTGGGACGGCCGTTGAAACAGCAGCTGTCCCACGGACCTATGTAATTCAATGTGGCCATTCCCACAGCAGTTGTTTCAACGGAGCGTATGAAGGGTCCGTGGCAAAACAGGACATGTCCGTTCTTTTCAGGCATTACGCATCCCTCCATAGACTCTTAACTATGGGGGATGCGTGACATCGCGTCCCGCAGCGCTGAGCACAGATGCACCTCGGACGTGAAAAACTGCAGTTTTCATGTCCGAGATGCGCAGCGCTCGTGTGAATCAGGCCTAAAACTTAGAAGATCTCTGTGGAGCATACAGGAGCCTGCTACAGACCAATCCATCAGCAAAGGTGTCCAAGGCCTTTAAAGTCTTAGGCCAGTGTCACACAGTGCAGTTTTTGATGAGCTATATTTGTACTGTACATGTATATTTTTTATTCAAATCTTTGTTGTCAACAACAGATGTTATTTAGCATATACTAGTCTCCTTACTTTGACCTTTATTACTTTCAAAATCTATAGTTATTAGAGGTAAACCATTAATTCATATTTGCTACATTTTCCAAAATGCAGATGTTTGTTCTTTTGTGTTGGTGCTTATACTGCAAATGTCATTTGTTTGATTTTGGACTGATAAATCCATACATCACTCATGCTGCATTATTGATTTGTTTTTATTCTCTTTACAAATTCATTGCTAATATATACTGTGCACGAATCTAAATGTGTTCTGACATTTTTCTGACATTTAAAGACATAATCACACAATGTAGAAAAAGATTATTTAATTACATGAAGAGAAGTGCCAAAGGGAAAAGGAAAAACAAAATAAACAACAGATTGTGAGAAATGCTATTTAAAGTAGGTGAGAAAAATAAAAATTTGAAGCAGTATGAATTGCCAAGGGCTGACATTTAGAGAACATTTTTGAACATATTTGCTTGCTGACAAGTCTGATAGTTCATTTCACAGTTATCACGGAAAAATAGCATATTTTTTTTAACTAAACTGAATAAAAAATGTTATTGTAACCTTTTTTTTTACACTATTGACACAATATTAACCACAGATGATGTCAGACCATGCTACAGAATTAAAATAACATTGTTTTATTATAATCATACAGTGCATTCAGAAAATATTTGGACCCCTTCACTTTTTCTACAATTCGTTGTGTTACAGCCTTATCCTAAAATGGATAATGTTCACTTTTTTTGCTCATCCATCTACACATAATACCCATAATGACAAAGAGAAATCAGGTTTGTAGATGTTATATCATGTTTACATAAGTCATCTTATCGTTTACTATAACACTTAGGGCAGAAATTTTCCACTGCAAATTTTGCCGCAATTCGTGGCAATTGTGCAACGAATCTGCAGCGAAATTTGCATATTTGACTGTTAATTTAGACGTGGTGGATATCACAACGGACTTTCCGCAGATTTCAACCTTTGCATTGTAAAGGCTGAAATCCGCAGTGAAAATCCGCTGCTTCTCCGCAACAGACTGTGCATGCTGTGGAGTGTAAATTCTGCACCGCAGCCTAAATTCTGAACGGTTATTTTCTGCAATATCTAAACTAAGTTTTCTATAAAGCTGTAGAAACCAGAGGAAAAAAAGTCTGCTGCGGATTTCCACTGCGGCCTGTCTGTAGTGGAATTCCGCCACATCTGAACATGCCCTTAAGGTTAAACTCCAATTCATCCTGTTTCCATTGATCATCCTTGACATGTTTCAACAACTTGATTTGAGTCCACTTGTGGTAAAAGCAATTGTTTGAACATCATTTGGAAAGGTACACACGTGGCTATAGAACGTTCCACAGTTTACAGTGTATGTCAGAGAAAAACCAAAGCATAAAGTCGAAGAAAATGTGTGTAGACCTACAAGATAGGCACAAATCTAGGGAAGAGTACAAAAAATAGCTGCACCATTGAAGGTCCCAAAGAACACAGTGGCCTCCATCATTTTTAAAGGGAATCTGTCATTACGATTTTGCCTAATAAACTAGTCCTAGCGCTTGGAAGGTCACTTAAAAACATGTGCACACATACCTTTGTATCCCTTCCTAGTATCTTCATTGCCCAGATAAAGAACTTTTACGTTATACTAATAAGCCCACAAACAAGCCCAAAAGTGCTGCGAGGGCAGCTCCAAGCCCAGCAAGGGCTCCTGGTCTAACTGAGTAACCCTGCCCAACTCCTCCCTAGGAAGGGATATAAAAGTATGTATACATGTGTTTTTTTTGTGACCTACCAAGCGCTGGGACTAGTTAATTACTACTGATACTAATACTCTACTAAAACCAGGGGCATAGCTATAGGGGTTCAGAGGTAACAGTTGCACAGAGGCCCTGGTGCATGGGGGAGCCCACAGCTCCATCTGCCACATAAGATACCAGTATTGTAAATGGCACATGGTAGATGCGGAGCCCTGTTATAGATTTTGCATTGGGGCCCAAGAGCTTCAAGTTATGCCTCTGACTAATACTCTACTAATACTAATACTCTGCTAATACTGAGTGGTCTGCGTTAATCAAATTGTCTGCTATCAGTGTATTCACATTATGCATCAATACATGTGATCACATTTTTGTTGCATACAGATTGGAGTGCTGTTATTTCTTTATTGGTCGAAATACAAGCCCTACTTTAAAAGTACTTTGAACGTTCACCCGTAGTCTCCTCTGCGTGCACAAATAGGTGTGGCAAATACGCAGCTCTGTCTAAGATTGCCAAGAAATTGAATATTTCAGGCATAGGTGATTTATGCAGAATACATTACTTTTACAAGTAAAGTTTTCTTTAACTAACTAAAAATATATAGGCAAAAGGAAACTAAGGCAAAAAACATCTTATTGACTTTTATGGGAGAGAGTTGTGTGACTATATAGGGAAGTGAGGGGGTATCATCTTCACACCTTATTACACATCTGGAAAAAGCTAGTCATGGGTTGAATAACTTAACCCCTTAAGGACGCAGCCTTGTTTTGGCCTTAAGGCTCAGAGCCCATTTTTCAAATCTGACATATTTCACTTTATGTGGTAATAACGTCGGAATGCTTAAACCTATCCAAGCGATTCTGAGATTGTTTTCTCGTGACACATTGGGCTTTATGTTAGTGGTAAAATTTGGATGATATATTCAGTGCTTATTGGTGAAAATTTGCAAAATGTAGGGAAAATTTATAAAAAATAGCATTTTTCAGAGTTTAAATGCATCTGCTTGTAAAACAGACGGTTATACCACCCAAAATAGTTACTAGTTCACATTTCCCATATGTCTACTTTAGATTGGCATCGTTTTATGAACATTCTTTTCTTTTTCTTGGACGTTACAAGGCTTAGAACATAAACAGTAATTTCTCTTTTTTTTAAGAAAATTTAAAAAGCCTTTTTTTTAAGGTACCTCTTCAGTTCTGAAGTGGCTTTAACAGGTTCCCGACCGCTGGCCGTAAATATACGGCCAGCGGTCAGGGTCTCTAAAGTCCGGCGTATAGTATATATACGGCCGCACTTCAGAGACTGTGCACGCGCGATCGCGTGCACACAGCTCTATGCCCTGGCTGTTGCTAACAGCCATGGGCACTGGGCAGAATGTCAGGGGTCAATCTTTTGGCCCCTGAACATGTGATCGCTGTGACAACCAATCACAGCAATCACATGCATTTCTGCATAGAAAACAGTGTGCACGCGATCGCGTGCACACAGCCCTGTGCCCTCGCTGTTACCAACAGCTCTGGGCACTGGGCAGAGTATCAGGGACCAATCTGATGGTCCCTGAACATGTGGTCGCTGTGACAACCAATCACAGCGATCACATGCATTTCTGCTTATAAAACAGTGTGCACGCGATCGCGTGCACACAGCCCTGTGCCCGCGATCGCGTGCACACAGCCCTGTGCCCTCGCTGTTACCAACAGCTCTGGGCACTGGGCAGAGTATCAGGGACCAATCTGATGGTCCCTGAACATGTGGTCGCTGTGAAAATCACAGCGACCACATTTGTTTTATTTTGCGTTTTCTGGCAGTAAATCTCCTGCCTCTTTTCTTCTCCTCAAATATTGTTTCAGTTTGAGGAGAAAAAGAGACTCGGGAGAATTGCTGCCAGAAGATTACAGTGAAAAAAAAAAAAACAGTTACACTATAAAACATTCTCTGTATAGATAGATTTCTATCTATCTATACAATCTATCTATCCATCTATCTTTTTTTCTATCTATCTACCTTTCTTTCTTTTATTCTATTAGAATAGGCAGGTAGGGAGTATATAATTATATATATATATATCCACATATATATAATATATATAGCAATAGCGGTTTATTTTTTTGTTAGCGGTAGTGTAGATATATATAGCAGTTAGGCCCCATGCACACGACAGCAAAAAACCTCCGTTTTTGCGGACCGCAACTGCGGTCCGCAAAAACTGAGCCATTCACTTTCATTGAACGCTGACACCTTTCAGTAGCACTACGGAAGGGTGTCAGTGCCGTGGAAATGTTCCGGGAATTATGGAACATGTCCGTTCTTTTGCATTTTGCGGGCCGTGCTCCCATACTTTGTATGGGAGCACGGCCCGAAAATGCGGCTGTCAGTCAGCGGCCGGCCGTGCCCGCGATCGCGGACAGCAATTGCGGGCACGGTCGTGTGCATGGGGCCTTAGTTTGTGTGTTTTATAAAAAAAATAAAAAAATAAAATTTGTTTAGTTAGTGTTAGTGTTAGTTACGTTATGGCGAGGAAGTTGTTTAGCGCCGAGGAGGCATACGCCATGCTGTGGTCTGAGTCGGAGACCGCATCAGAGATGGCGTCCGAGATGGAACCTGTTTTAGGTAGTGACGATGACAGCGTCACTTCAGGTTCATCTTCAGGGGACGTTGTCCCTGATGCAGTCGAAACTGCAGAACATGAAAGCGCAGGGCCAAGTAGCGCTGTAGCACGGGACAGCCTGGTCCCTCCAGTCCAGGCTCTTGTATGGGCACCTGCCCCATCTTTTGGGCCTAGAATCCACGGATTTACGACCACTCCTGGCATAACCGTGGACAATACAAATTTTGTCCAAATGGATTACTTCCATTTATTTATAACGGACGACATCCTAAATCAGATTGTCCACGAAACAAATTTATATGCCACGCAATATATAAGGCAGAAACCTTCATCCACCCATGCCAGAGATTGGACGCCCACCAATTTGCAGGAATTAAAAAAAAATTTGGGGCTCACCCTAAATATGGGTATTGTCAAAAAGCCCTCCATTAGGTCTTACTGGTCAACAAGACCCGCCCAAGCCACCCCAGTATATTCTGCAGTAATGCCCAGGTCTCGTTATGAGACAATAATGAGGTTCCTCCATTTCAATGACAACGCACAGGCCCCCATAAGTACCGATGCAAACCGGGATCGGTTGTTCAAAATAAGACTGCTAATAAATTCCCTGAATAATTTATTTCTGCAACTCTACACCCCTGAGCAGAATGTAAGTGTGGACGAGCAGATATTTTTGAAGTGTTATAGAAACTCTGTTGAGTTTTGTAAAACCAGCTTTGAAAAAAAGCGATATGTGAAATAATCTTCTTCTATCGTCCGCCCTCCTACATCTCTATGTGATAAATAAGGCCACATATTTGGTATCCCCGTGCACGGGAGAAGTGGCAGAATGTGAACGGAGATTAATTTTGACCGTGGTCTATACCGTGTGTGAAAAATGCTGGTATAAACTGACGCATTTGCTAAAAAATTGCTAATTTTATTTTGTTCCATCTTATTCAAGAAACTTTCAGAAGAAAACTGGACTGTCTAAAAATATGATAAACCCCTTGAAGAAAACCTTGTGGGGTCTGCTTGCGTGAATGAAGTCATTTATGGGGTGATTCTAATCTTTCAGCAGCATTAGGCCCCCCAGAAAACAGTATGCGGCTATAAAGTCAAGTGCAGAATTCCTGGACCGAAAAGGCCAAAAAGCCTCCTTTTATGCCAAGCCCTGGCACATGCCCGCACAGTGAATAAGGCACACATATTTGGTATCCCCATGCACGGGAGAAGTGGAAGAACGTGAAAGGAGATGAATTTTGGCCGTGGTCCATACCGTGTGTGAAAAATACTAGCCTAAACTGACGCATTTGCTAAAAAAGTGCTGATTTTATTTTGTTCCATCTTATTCAAGAAACTTTCAGAAGAAAACTGGACTTGCTAAAAATATGATAAACCCCTTGAAGAAAACCTTGTGGGGTCTACTTGTGTGAACGAAGTCATTTATGGGGTGTTTCCAATGTTTCAGCAGCATTAGGCCCCCCAGAAAACAGTATGCGGCTATAAAATCAAGTGCAGAATTCCTGGACCGAAAAGGCCAAAAAGCCTCTTTTTATGCCAAGCCCTGGCACATGCCCATGAATAAAGCACACATATTTGGTATCCCCATGCACGGGAGAAGAGGAAGAATGTGAAATGCGATGAATTTTGTCCGTGGTCCATTTTGTGTGTGAAAAAGCTAGCATAAACTGACGCATTTGTTAAAAAAAAAAGCTAATTTTATTTTGTTCCATCTTATTCAAGAAACTTTCAGAAGAAAACTGGACTGTCTAAAAATATGATAAACCCCTTGAAGGAAACCTTGTGGGGTCTACTTGTGTGAATGAAGTCATTTATGGGGTGTTTCTAATGTTTCAGCAGCATTAGGCCCCCCAGAAAACAGTACACTGCTATATAATCAAATGCAGAATTCCTGGACCAAAAAGCCTCCTTTTATGCCAAGCCCTGGCACATGCCCGCACAGTGAATAAGGCACACATATTTGGCATCCCCATGCACGGGAGAAGTGGAAGAATGTGAAAGGAGATGAATTTTGACCGTGGTCTATACCGTGTGTGAAAAATGCTAGCCTAAACTGACGCATTTGCTAAAAAAGTGCTGATTTTATTTTGTTCCATCTTATTCAAGAAACTTTCAGAAGAAAACTGGACTTGCTAAAAATATGATAAACCCCTTGAAGGAAACCTTGTGGGGTCTACTTGTGTGAATGAAGTCATTTATGGGGTGATTCTAATCTTTCAGCAGCATTAGGCCCCCCAGAAAACAGTATGCGGCTCTAAAATCAAATGCAAAATTCCTGGACCGAAAAGGCCAAAAAGCCTCCTTTTATGCCAAGCCCTGGCACATGCCCGCACAGTGAATAAGGCACACATATTTGGTATCCCCATGCACGGGAGAAGTGGAAGAACGTGAAAGGAGATGAATTTTGGCCGTGGTCTATACCGTGTGTGAAAAATACTAGCCTAAACTGACGCATTTGCTAAAAAAGTGCTGATTTTATTTTGTTTCATCTTATTCAAGAAACTTTCAGAAGAAAACTGGACTGTCTAAAAATATGATAAACCCCTTGAAGGAAACCTTGTGGGGTCTACTTGTGTGAATGAAGTCATTTATGGGGTGATTCTAATGTTTCAGCAGCATTAGGCCCCCCAGAAAACAGTATGCGGCTATAAAATCAAATGCAAAATTCCTGGACCGAAAAGGCCAAAAAGCCTCCTTTTATGCCAAGCCCTGGCACATGCCCGCGCAGCGAATAAGGCACACATATTTGGTATCCCCATTCTCGGGAGAAGTGGAAGAATGTGAAAGGAGATGAATTTTGTCCGTGGTCTATACCGTGTGTGAAAAATACTAGCCTAAACTGACGCATTTGCTAAAAAAGTGCTGATTTTATTTTGTTCCATCTTATTCAAGAAACTTTCAGAAGAAAACTGGACTTGCTAAAAATATGATAAACCCCTTGAAGGAAACCTTGTGGGGTCTACTTGTGTGAATGAAGTCATTTATGGGGTGTTTCTAATGTTTCAGCAGCATTAGGCCCCCCAGAAAACAGTATACGGCTATAAAATCAAATGCAAAATTCCTGGACCGAAAAGGCCAAAAAGCCTCCTTTTATGCCAAGCCCTGGCACATGCCCGCACAGTGAATAAGGCTCACATATTTGGTATCCCCATGCACGGGAGAAGTGGAAGAATGTGAAAGGAGATTAATTTTGGCCGTGGTTCATACCGTGTGTGAAAAATGCTAGCATAAACCGACGCAATTGTTAAATTCTTGCATTTTTTTCCAATTTTGCCCACTTTAGAGAAAAAAATAATAATTATATATACTGACAAATGCCACTAAAACAAAGCCCTATCTGTCCTTTAAAAAGAGTGTAAAATTCAAAGATGAACTTTATTCACCTGCTGAGTTATAGTCATCTAAAGAAGCGCATAGCAAAATTGTGAAATTTGCTCTGGTCATTTAGCTGTAAAACAGCCTAGTCCTTAACCGGTTAAAGGGCCTATGTATTAGAAACCCCTATAAAACACCCCATTTTAAAAACTAGACCCCTCAAAGTATTCAAAACAGCATTTAGAAAGTTTTTTAACCCTTCAGGCATTTCACAGGAATTAAAGCAAAGTGGAGGTGAAATTTGCAAATTTCATTTTTCTTGCTGAATTTCAATTTTATTCAATTTTTTTTGTGTAACACGGAAGGTTTTACCAGAGAAACACTACTAAATATGTATTGTCCAGATTCTGCAGTTTTTAGAAATGTCCCACATGTGGCTCTACTGCGGTCCTGGAATAAAACACAAGCCCTAGAAGCAAAGAAGCACCTTGTGCATTTTGAGGCCCCTTTTTTATTAGAATATATTTTAGGCAGCATGCCAGGTTTGAAGAGGTGTTGAGGAGCCAAAACAGTAGGAATCCCCCAATAGTGACCCCATTTTGGAAACTATACCCCTCAAGGAATTAATTTATGGCTGTTGTTATCATTTTGACCACACAGTTTTTTCACAGCGCGTATTTTAATTGGGCTGTGAAATTAAAAAAATGAAATTTTTTCCAATAAGATGTAATTTATGATCAAAATTTCCTATTTTCACAGGGAACAAAATACCCCATTTTGTTGCCCAATTTGTCCTGAGTGCGGCAATACCCCATTTGTGGTGATAAACTGCCGTTTGGGCCCATGGGAGGGCTCAGAAGGAAAGGAGAGCTATGTGTTTGTTGGAGTCCAGATTTTGCTGGATTGGTTTTTGGGTGCCATGTCGCATTTGCAGAGCCCCAGAGGTATCAAAGCAATGGAAACCCACCGGAAGTTACCCCATTTTGGAAACTACACCCTTCAAACAATTCATTTATGGGTAATGTGACTATTTAGACCCCATAGTTTCTTCACAGAACTTATCTGAATTGGGCTGGGAATTTAAAAAATAATAATTTTTTCCAATAATATGTAGTTTTAGGTCAAAATTTCTTATTTTCACAAGAAATAAAATACTCAATTTTGTTGCCCAATTTGTCCTGAGTGCAGCAATATCCCATTTGTGGTGATAAACTGCCATTTAGGCCCATGGGAAGGCTCAGAAAGAAAGGAGCGCTATTTGTTCTTTGGAGTCCAGATTTTGCTGGATTGGCTTTCGGGTGCCATGTCGCATTTGCAGAGCCCCAGAGGTATCAAAGCAATAGAAACCCACCAGAAGTGACCCCATTTTGGAAACTACACCCCTCAAGGAATTAATTTATGGTTGTGGTTATCATTTTGACCACACAGTTTTTTCCAAGGCACCTATTTGAATTGGTCTGTGAAATAAAAAAAATGACATTGTTTCCAATAAGATGGCATTTTTTATCAAAATGTCTTATTTTCACAGGGAACAAAATACCCCATTTTGTTGCCCAATTTGTCCTTAGTGCGGCAATACCCCATTTGTGGTGATAAACTGCCATTTGGGCCCATGGGAGGGCTCAGAAGCAAAGGAGTGCTATGTGTTTGTTGGAGTCCAGATTTTGCTGGATTGGTTTTCGGGTGCCATGTCGCATTTGCAGAGCCCCAGAGGTATCAAAGCAATGGAAACCCACCAGAAGTGACCACATTTTGGAAACTACACCCCTCAAGGAATTCATTTATGGGTGTTGTGACCTTTTTGACCCCACAGTTTTTTCACAGAACTTATTTGAATTGGGCTGGGAATTAAAACAAAATTATTTTTTCCAATAATATGTAGTTTTGGCTGAAAATTTCTAATTTTCACAAGAAATAAAATACCCCATTCTGTTGCCCAATTTGTCCTGAGTGCGGCAGTACCCCATTTGTGGTGATAAACTGCCGTTTGGGCCCGTGGGAGGGCTCAGAAGGAAAGGACCACCATTTGGCCTACTGGGGATTTTTTGGTACAAAGTCATGTATGCAGAAGCCCCTGAGGTACCAGTACAGTTGAAACCCCCAAGAAGTGACCCCGTTTTAAAAACTACACCCTTGAGGCATTCATCTAGAGGTGTAGTGAGCATTTTGACTGGAGACATACACCCCATAAACTGTAATGTGGGTACTCACGGGTATGGCAATACCCTCAATGTGGCTGTTATCAGCTGCCTGGGCACGCAGCAGGGCTCAGAGGGGAAAGACGAGGGGGGATAAGCTGTGTGGAGTGCATCAGGGTAAGTAAAACTGGGGTAGAATAAAAATCATGGGATGTATGATACATTTTGAAGCACTCTTTCATACGGAGCCTTAGTTTTTCGGGACACGTGTCACATTGATATATTGTGTCCTTCCTTATCCCGCTCTTATAGCAGACTTTGTACCTCTTTTGACTTTTTCCTTTCTTGGCAGTTTGGGGAACTTCTCCTGGAAAGTGTTGCCCTGGTACGATGCGTGTGGCCTCGCCTCCAGAAGTACTGGGTGCCCCCCCCTTCTTGGTCCATAAAAATTAGTTTCTTGATAACCACCTATTGAAATTCCAGGAAAGTTCCCCTCTGGCCTGTACATCGATGTAGCACGTACGCGTTGTACAATGCCATCTGTATGATGTGCCCGGCCAGCTTCTTATACCACACCGCATGGCGCTGTAGGGCTTCAGGACTTGATCTGACAAGTCCACCCCTCCCATGTACCTATTGTAGCCCAGGATGCAGTCTGGTTTTGGGGTCTCTGTACTGGTACCTCGTACAGGTACATGGGTACTGGTGTGGCATCTCTCCTGTCCTTGTACTTGACACACAATATGTTGCTGCTAGATTGTGCCCTGCTCTCACCCCTTCTGAGCGTTTGCCCTGCAGAGTCTTAGGGAGGTCTCTCAGATTTCTTCTAGCAGTGCCGCATGCCGCAGGACTTCTGGGAGTGAGGCAGTTGAAGAGTGGGACGCTGGTATAAAAATTATCCAGGTAGAGGTGGTAACCCTGGTCCAGCAGTGGGTGCACCAAATCCCACACAATTTTTGCATTAACTGCCAGTAAGGGAGTCCTTCCCTTCATATATCCTAAATTTGTAGGTATACCCTGATGCACTCTCGCACAGCTTATACATCTTTACGCCATACCTTGCCCTCTTACACGGCAGGTACTGGCGGAATTGAACCCTCCCTTTAAAATGTACCAAGGACTCATCAATAGAAATACACTTCTCGGGGGTGTATGCTTGGGAAAACCGGGCATTGAAACGGTCCAATAGGGGTCTCCATTTATACAAACGGTCAAAACTGGGGTCATCTCGGGGTGGGCACGGCTCATTATCAGTATAATGTAAGAAGCGAAGTATTGCCTCATTTATTTATTTTTTTAGGTTCCAGTTCAGTTCTGAAGTTGCTTTGAGGGGCCCATATATTAGAAACCTCTATCAAACACCCCATTTTAGAAACTAGACCCCTCGAAGTATTCACAACAGCATATAGAAAGTTTATGAACCCTTTAGGTGTTTCACAGGAATGTAGAGCAAAGTAGAAGTAAAATCTACTTTTTTTTTTGTCAGAAAATCCTTTTTATACCACTTTTTTTTATAACACAAAAGGTTTTACCAGAGAAACTCAACTTAATATTTATTGCCCAGATTCTGCAGTTTTGAGAAATATCCCACATGTGGCCCTAGTGCGGTAATGGACTGAAGCACCGGCCTCCGAAGCAAAGGAGCACCTAGTGGATTTTGAGCCCTCCTTTTTATTAGGCACCATGTCCGGTTTGAAGAGGTCTTGTGGTGCCAAAACAGTGGAAAGTCCCCAAAAGTGACCCCATTTTGGAAACTAGACCCCTTGAGGAATCCATTGTAGTTTTCTTGGGGTGCATGCGACTTTTTGATCAGTTTTTATTCTATTTTTAAGTGGCGCGGTGACTAAAAAACCGCAATTCTACTATTGTTTTTTTATTCTATTTTTTTTACAGCGTGTACCCTGCGCTATAAATGACATATTCACTTTATTCTGCGGGGCGATAAGATTACGGCGATACCAGATGTTTATAGTTTTTTTTATGTCTTATGGCGTTTGCACAATAAAATACGTTTTGTAAAAAATCATTTACTTTTTCTGTTACCTTATTCTAGGAGCCATAACGTTTTTATTTTTCCATCAATAAAGCCGTGCGATTACTTATTTTTTGCGTAATGAACTGTAATTTCCATCAATACCATTTTTAGGTACATGCGACTTTTTGATCTCTTTTTATTCCATTTTTTGGGAGGTGAAGTGACCAAAGAATTGTGATTCTGGGACGGTTTATTATTATTTTCGTTTACGGCGTTCACCGCGCGGGATAAATAATAAAATAATTTTGTAGTTCAGGCCGTTACGGACGCGGCGATACCAATTATGTATAGTTTATTTAATTGTTTATATATTTTTATTAATAATAAAGGACTGATAAGGGAAAAAGGGGGATTTTTACTTTTAATACTTTTAAATCTTTTATTTTCTTATTTTTACACATCTTTTTTTAACTTTTTTTTAACTTTTTTACTTTGTCCCACTAGGAGACTTGAGGGCAGGAGGCCCTGATCGCTACTCTAATACACTGCACTACATGCGTAGTGGTGTATTAGAGCTGTCAGCTATTCACTGACAGCAAGCATAGTGGGTCCTGACTTTGTCAGGACCCACTAGGCTTCCGTCGATGGCATAGCCGGACGCCATTGTTTGGTGTCCGGTTGCCATAGTCACCATCACCGGCCGCTATCGTGTAGCAGGCCGGCGATGGCAGCTTAACCCCTAAAAAGCCGTGATCGCTATTGAACACGGCTTTTCAGGGGTTAATCAGCGGGGACACAGCGATCGGTCCCCGCTGTAGTAGCTGTGACAGCCGCTGTACAAGACAGCAGCTGTCACAGCTCCTGTATGTGTCGGGAGGACGGCCGAAACGGCCGTTACTCCCGAGACGTACTATTCCGTCATGGAGCGCGAACAGGGCGCTTTCCATGACGTAATAGTACGTCACTGAGCGTTAAGGGGTTAAAAACCCTAAAGCTAGAATGCCAAATATCCACCCAGCTGTAATTGCTGCAAATGAAACATTCAGTCTTAAATGTAAGTTCTGTGGTATAGAACCATTATATGGAATAGTCAATAGTCAATGTACGGATGTAGCCATCTTCAAAGTGTAGCTAAATGTTCGACAAACTTCTGACATATCATAGTGACATGTCAGAAGTTTGGATTGGTGGGTGTCCGAGCACTGAGACCCCCACCAATCGCTAGAACGAAGCAGCTGAAGCGCTCGTGTGAGTGCTCAGCCGTTTCGTGTCTGTCCAGCTTTTCCGGAATTAAATGTATCGGTGTACGGACTCAATAGAAAGTCTATGGGCCCGTACTCCGATACATCGGCTTTCCGTAGCGCTTAAGCTGCTTTGTTCTAGCGATTCAAACTTCTGACATGTCACTATGACATGTCAGTAGTTTGTCGAACGTTTAGCTACACTTTAAAGAGATCTAGCCATTGTTTATTTAATGCGTTAAAAGTCAAGGTAAAGACGGCTACATCTGTATTGACTATAATTTTTAGTCAATTTAGTAGTACTTGACGCTGTTCCCTCTTCCCAGTCTGCTAATTATAATGTTGGTGCTAGTTTTTTACTATCCATTCAAAGTTAACAGAGCACAGTGGGTCTATTTTTAATTATCAATGAACCAGATTTGACTCTCATTTTTTGGACTCGTATAAAAGTAAGAAAAAAATGTCATGGAGGGCATATAAGAAGAGATTTTATATAAGTCGACATGACAAGCTCTCGAATGTGCTCTTCTTTTTCTTCTCTATGACTATGAATCACGTCTGTGTATTCTTATGTTGTTTTACCACAGGGATGGATTTACTCCTTAGTTTGATACCAGGGAGGATTACAAGGTGTGCCACTGTGCTCGGTTAATAAAACCTGTTGCCACCACGCTGAATTTACAATAATTGCCGCTACCAAAACAGATTTTAAATTATTTGACTATTGTTAAGATTCAATAGAATATGTTCTGATTAAATGAGGACGGTTGTAAGCCTCGCTTTCTGGATTATATACCAGTGTGGGTTATGTTGTTAAATCATCTGTAAACTGGCTAGTAGAAGTACAGAATAGGTTACAGCTATGTGAGTTCTGGGAGAATTTTTTCACTATATCCTATTAAGAACATTCTTGCTGCTTTAATTGAGTTGCTTGATGTATTATGACCAGGAGTGTAGCTATAGAAGGCGCTGAAGTAGCAGTCGCTACCTGGCCCTGTTACCTGAAGAGGCCCAAAAGCTCCTCTGCCATACGAAGACACCAATGTTTTAAATCGCCACATGCTACCTCTGTTGTAAAGCTGGAGGTAGATAGCACAGGCTCACACCACTGCAAAAAGGTGACATGGACAGCTCAACTCCTCACCCTAATTGCACAGTGACCTCTGTACATGTCCCAGAGCATGCTCACAACACTTTTCCCATATAAGTCAATTTTTTTATATAGAATTTTTGTTAGGAACCAATAAGTTTATACATACATTTTAATCTATTAATGGAATTTTATTCTTTAATCTATAACAGATTTTTTTATATGCAATATATTTTTGTAGGACAAGGGTACAATATGCAACCAATGAGTCACTATGCTTCTCACAAAGGATGAATTTGTGAAAGTGTCTTCTTAAAAAAAAATTAAAAAAATCTATCTATCTATCATCTATCTATCTATCTATCTATCTATCTATCTATCTATCTATCTATCTATCTATCTATCTACAGTAGTGTTCAAAAAATTAGCCATCAGTATAAATAAGCAAATAAACCGCAAAATCATTAAAATTACTTTTATTTGCCTGAATGGAAATGCACTGGAAATTTTAGACATTCAATTCCAAATCAAAACAATAACAACATTTGTCCAGTTTGTGTTAATCCTTTACAGAAAGTAAAGAAAAAGGAATATTAGGCTGTTGAAATAAATAATATTTTTTTTTTTATGTATAAACTGATTTTTTTTTCATATTTCACTTTACTGATGTAATATTTAGTGGCATAACCATTGTTTCTGAGAACTGCTTGACATCTGTGTTGCATAGAGTCGACCACCTTCTGGCACCTCTGAACAGGTATTCCAGTCCAGGAAGATTGTACGACATTCCACAGTTCTGCATTTTTTTGTGTCATCCCACAAGTTCTCTCTGGGATTGAGATCAGGGGGATTGGGCTGGCCACTCCATTACCTCAATCCTGTTTGTCTGTAACCAAGATGTTGTTCACTTACTGGTGTGTTTTGGGTCATTGTCGTGTTGAAACACCCATTTCAAGGGCATTTCTTCTTCGACATAGGGCAACATGATCTCCTCAAGTATTTTCATATATTCAAACTGATCCATGATCCCTTGTATGCGATAAATAGGCCCAACACCACAGTATGAGAAACATCCCCGTATCATGATCTTTGCACCACCATGCTTTACTGTTTTCACAGTGTACTGTGGCTTCAATTGAGTGCTCGGGGGTTGTTCATCAGTCCACAAAATGTTGCACCATTTCCCTTTGGGCCAGTCAATGTGTTCCTTGGCAAATTTTATCATATTTAGGACATGTTTTTTTTCAACTACGGGACTTTGTGGGGAGTTTTTGCTGGCAACTTGGCTTCACTTAATCGTCTTCTGATTGTAGCAGTACTCACTGGTAACTTCACATCTTCTTTGATCTTTCTGGTGGTGATCATTGGTTGAGCCTTTGCCATTTTGGCTATTCTTCGATCCATTTGAACCGTAGTACCCTGCTTCCTTTCAATTCAGCAGCCTATAATTTGCTGCACTTCTCTATTTGCTTTTCCCTCTCCAATCAACTTTTTAATCAAAATAAGTTTTTCATCAGAACAATGTCTGGAACGACCCATTTTCCCCAGTATTTCAGAAGGAAATACACTATAACCAACACGTGCAACATTTGCTTCGCTCCTACCTTAAAAAGGGCCAAAGTTGACACCTGTTATTCCACAGAATGAATGACGTCACCAATTTAACCCCCCGCTGCTATTATTTTGAACAAGCCCCTTTCAATTAATGATTCAATTACTCAGAATGAGTGGCATGCGTGTCCTAATTGTTGCCTCTATTTTTTTTATACTACACTTACAAGTAAATTATTTAATATGTAGAAATATCACTTCTACCAAAAACATTACCTAATATGAAAAACTCAGCTCTCCACTCACTGCAAATTAAAAGAAGGGAAGCAACCGGAGCAGGTAAAAAAGAGGTGAAATCCTCAACACCACAAAGTCAAAATAAAATAATAGATTTTACCGCTCAGGCAGTTGCAAGCAAAAGGTCTGAAGTGTTCACAAAGAGTTCTCCTTTCCCCCAGCCTGCATGCAAAAGAGAAAATTCCAACTTCCACCGGTGTGTTTCTCTGTAATACTGGTTCTTATAGTTCCACGAAGCAATATAGCAGCGTGCTATCTAAGTTCTTACAGTCGCTGGTCTATTTCTCCATAAAGGGAGAAAAAACAGATAGTGCACCACCTTTGGACAAATATAAACTCAACGTTTTTAATCCATACTTACAAGACAAACAGAATAAAATGCATATAACCATCTCTTGGGGCACGCCAAGTTCTGCAACCCGACCCTGGGTTTCACCCTTCCAGCTTTCTCTGGAGCATTTAGGGGTGTACCATTAGTATGCTTAAATAGCCGTCAGAAATCAACACACAGACATACTTAAAATTCAAATACATCAAATATTATAAAATCATCATATCTATGTTAAAAGATAATGCAGATAGCAAGTGTATAATGGAAAAATTATTCTTCACACAGCGTCAGCCGCATAGCAAATTCTATCATATAGTTATCTTACTCATAGCCAAATTCTTAGACACATTATATAAAAATGAGCACATTTATGCAGTTATATTATATATGGATATTACTTAAAGTATCTAATATGTATACCCCATCCTCCTCATTCATAAAAAAAAGGAAACAATCAAAATGCAATGTTTTTGGACCAATACCTGAATAGTATATCAATACGTATTGTTTTGTTTGTAGTAAGCCACATGTAATATCTATTAAAAGGCTACTAAAAAATACACTATTAGAAGAATTAATCTTCCTTCCCATTATTGTATATATAATAAAAGAATCATCCACTAACAAACACATTACAAATGGAGTAAGTAAAGAGTATCCGGCACACTAATTTAAAAAAAAAAAGTAATTTTTATTTTGTTTTTGTTCAGAAATTTCTTCCCAACATTGTTGCAGAAGTTCCCACAAATGTCCCGCACTTGTAGATTGCTTTGCTTTCACCCTTCTGTCCAGTTCATGCCTGTAAAGTCTGGAGACTGTGCAGTCCATTCCATTCTTTGAAGCCTACCGGATTTTTCTTGTCCTTGGTAGTTCTGACATAACCTAGAAGTATGTTTTGGATCATTGTCTTGCTGTAAAATGTACTCATGACCAAGTAGGCGTACACCAGAGGGTATTGCATGTTGCATTAAAATGCTGTGGTAGCCCTTTTAGTCCAGTGTGCTAGTAACTCTGTGCAAGTTGCCAACTCTGGATCCAGCAAATGAGCCCCAGACCACCATGATTCCTCCTCCATCTTTGACAGTTGGTGTCACCCACTGAGGAAGCATCCTCTCATGTACTCGACGACGTACAAAAACCCTGTGTGATGTATCAAAGATGTCAAATTTTGATTCATAAGTCCATAAGACCTTCTTCCCAAAGTGATGCTTGGCCCAGGCATGTTTTTTTTTGTTTTTTAATTTTGTAATCTTAGCAGTGGCTTTCTTACTGATACTCGACCTGTTAAACCTGCAGATAGAAGTCTTCTCTTCACAGTTGAAATGGAAACTTGTTTATTTTTTGCTGCATTAAGCTGGGCTGGAAGATTTTGTGCTGTGAGGAGCTGATCACGCTAAGGCTAAGTTCACACAGAGTTTTTTGATGAGTTTTTTTACGCGGAAACCGCGCCGAAAAACGCCGCAAAAAACGCCGCGAGAATCGGCGGGCAGGGAGAGGAAAATCTGCCTCAAACTTCCAAACAGAATTTTGAGGCAGAAATTCTGCCTGCCAAATACTCCGTGTGAGGGTATGTGCACACGATGAGAGGCTTTTACGTCTGAAAAGACAGACTGTTTTCAGGAGAAAAAAGCTGCCTCGTTTCAGACGTAAAAGCTCCTCCTCGCATTATGCGAGGCGTCTTTGACGCTCGGAAATCTTGAGCTGCTCTTCATTGACTTCAATGAAGAACGACTCAAATTACATTGCAAAGAAGTGTCCTGCACTTCTTTGCCGAAGCAGTCATTTTACGCGTCGTCGTTTGACAGCTGTCAAACGACGACGCGTAAATGACAGGCCGTCTACACAGTACGTCGGCAAACCCATTCAAATGAATGGGCAGATGTTTGCCGCCGTATTGTAGCCCTATTTTAAGACGTAAAACGAGGCATAATACGCCTCGTTTATGTCTGAAAATAGGTAGTCTGAACCCAGCCTGAGGGTATGTTCACACGGCCTATTTACGGACGTAATTCGGGCGTTTTTGCCCCGAATTAAGTCCAAAAATAGCGCCTCAATAGCGCTGGCAAACATCTGCCCATTGAAAGCAATGGGCAGACGTTTGTCTGTTCACACGCGGCGTAATTTACGCACCGCTGTCAAATGACGGCGCGTAAATAGACGCCCGCGTCAAAGAAGTGACCTGTCACTTCTTTGGCCGTAATTGGAGCCGTTATTCATTGACTCCAATGAATAGCTGCGCCAATTACGTCCGTAATTGACGCGGTGTTCAAGCGCCTGCACATGCCGTTACGGCTGAAATTACGGGGATGTTTTCAGGCTGAAACATCCCCATAATTTCAGCCGTTACGGACGCCCTCGTGTGAACATACCCTGAAGGGTATGTTCATACACAAACTCAAAAACGTTTGAAAATACTGAGCTGTTTTCAAGGGAAAACAGCTCCTGATTTTCAGGCGTTTTTGAAGCTGAAAATGATGCTTCTTGAAATTTGGAGCTTCTTTTCAGGCTTCTTTTGAGGCGTTTTCATAGTGTTCAATGGAAAATCAGCTCCAAAAAACGCCTCAAGAAGTGACATGCACTTCTTTTTACGGAGCGTCTTTTTACGCTCCGTTTTTTAAAACAGCGGCTTAAAAAGACCGTATGAACTAAATGCTGTTTTTCTAAATTGATTTCAATGGGCAGATGTTTGTAGGTGTGAGGCTGGGTTCACACGACCTATTTTCAGGCGTAAACGAGGCGTATTATGCCTCGTTTTATGCCTGAAAATAGGGCTACAATACGTCGGCAAACATCTGCCCATTCAGCTGTCAAACGACGACGCGTAAATTGACTGCCTCGGCAAAGAAGTGCAGGGCACTTCTTTGCCACGTAATTTGAGCCGTTCTTCATTGAACTCAATGAAGAGCAGCTCAAGATATACGAACGTCACAGACGCCTCGTATATTATGAGGAGGAGCATTTACGGCTGAAACGACGCAGCTGTTTTCTTCTGAAAATAGTCTGTCATTTCAGCCGTAAATGACAGCTAGCGTGTGAACATACCCTTAGGGTATGTGCACACGATGAGAGGCTTTTACGGCTGAAATGACAGACTGTTTTCAGGAGAAAACAGCTGCCTCGTTTCAGCCATAATTCCTCCTCCTCGCATTTTGCAAGGCTTCTCTGACAGCCGTAAATTTTGAGCTGTGCTTCATTGAGTTCAATGAAGAACGGCTCAAATTACGTCTGAAAGAAGTGTCCTGCACTTCTTTTGACGAGGCTGTATTTTTACGCGTCGTCGTTTGACAGCTGTCAAACGACGACGCGTAAATTGACTGCCTCGGCAAAGAAGTGCAGGGCACTTCTTTGCAACGTAATTTGAGCCGTTCTTCATTGAAGTCAATGAAGAGCAGCTAAAGATTTACGAGCGTCACAGACGCCTCGCATAATACGAGGAGCTGCTTTTATGTCTGAAACGAGGCAGCTGTTTTCTCCTGAAAACAGTCTGTCTTTTTTGACGTAAAATGCACTTCTCGTATGCACATACCCTTAGGGTATGTGCACACGGTAGCAAACTTTTACGTCTGATAAGACAGACTGTTTTCATGAGAAAACAGCTGCCTCGTTTCAGACGTAAATGCTCCTCCTCGCATTTTGTGAGGCTTCTCTGACAGCCGTAAATTTTGAGCTGTTCTTCATTGAGTTCAATGAAGAACGGCTCAAATTACGTCTGAAAGAAGTGCCCTGCACTTCTTTTGACGAGGCTGTATTTTTACGCGTCGTCGTTTGACAGCTGTCAAACGACGACGCGTAAATGACAGGTTGTCTGCAGAGTACGTCGGCAAACCCATTCAAATGAATGGGCAGATGTTTGCCGACGTATTGTAGCCCTATTTTCAGACGTAAAACGAGGCATAATACGCCTCGCTTACGTCGAAAATAGGTCGTGTGAACCCAGCCTAAACTCCCCGAAATACGCCTGAAAACACTGCATGTGAACATACCCTAAGGTTGGGTTCACACTGAGTTTTTTGATGATTTTTTTTGATGCGGAAACTGCGCCGCAAAACTCATCAATAACGGCCCGAAAATGCCTCCCATTGATTTCAATGGGAGGCGGAGGCGTCTTTTTCCCGCGAGCGGTAAAACCGTCTCGCGGTAAAAAGAAGTGACATGCATTTTCAAGCCGTTTTTGACTAGTTTTTGGGCGCGGTTTCCGCGTCAAAAAACTAATCAAAAAACTCTGAATGAACATAGCCGGGTATGTTCACACGCTTAGGGTATGTTCACATGTAGAGTCAAAAACGTCTCAAAATACGGAGCTGTTTTCAAGGGAAAACAGCCCCTGATTTTCAGACGTTTTTTGAGCAACTCACGTTTTTCGCAGCGTTTTTCGCTGTGTTTTCGCTACGTTTTTTACGGCCATTTTTTGGAGCTGTTTTCATTGCTGTCTATGAGAAAACGGCTCCAAAAACGTCCCAAGAAGTGTCCTGCACTTCCTTTGACGAGGCTGTAATTTTACGAGCCGTCTTTTGACAGCGACGCGTAAAATGACAGGTCGTCGGCACAGAACATCGTAAGACCCATTGAGGGTATGTTCACACGAGGGCGTCCATTACGGCTGAAATTACGGGGATGTTTCAGCCTGAAAACATCCCCGTAATTTCAGCCGTAACGGCTTGTGCAGGCGCTTGAACGCTGCGTCCATTACGGCCATAATTAGCGCTGCTATTCATTGGAGTCAATGAATAACGGCTCCAATTACGGCCAAAGAAGTGACAGGTCACTTCTTTGACGCGGGCGTCTATTTACGCGCCGTCATTTGACAGCGGCGCGTAAATTACGCCGCGTGTGAACAGACAAACGTCTGCCCATTGCTTTCAATGGGCAGATGTTTGTCAGCGCTATTGAGGCGCTATTTTCGGACGTAATTCGGGGCAAAAACGCCCGAATTACGTACGTAAATAGGCCGTGTGAACATACCCTGAAAGTAATGGGCAGATGTTTGCCGACATATTGGAGCCGTTTTTTCAGACGTAATTCGAGGTGTAAAACGCCTCCAATACGTCTGAAAATAGGTCGTGTGAACCGAGCCTCACTAAAAAACGTCTGAAAATACGGAGCTGTTTTCAGAGAAAACAGCCTCTGATTTTCAGGCGTTTTTGAAGCTGAAAATGAAGCTTCTTTTGAGGCTTTTTTTGAGGCGTTTTTTTGAGGCATTTTTCATAGTGTTCTATGGAAAATCAGCTCCAAAAACGCCTCAAGAAGTGACATGCTAGTTCTTTTTACGGAGCGTCTTTTTACGCTCCATTTTTCTAAACAGAGGCATAAAATGACGCCCTGTATGAATTAAATGCTGTTTTTCTCATTGATTTCAATGGGCAGATGTTTGGAGGCGTTCAGCTTCCGTTTTTTCAGGTGTTTTCCGAGGCGTAACCGCCATGAAATACGCCTGAAAACACTGCGTGTGAACATAGCCTAACTGTTGACTCTTAGGGTATGTGCACACGAGAAGTGCCTTTTACGTCTGAAATGACAGACTGTTTTCAGTAGAAAACAGCTGCGTCGTTTCAGACGTAAAAGCTCCTCCTCGTACATTGCGAGGCGTCTGTGACGCTCGTAAATCTTGAGCTGCTCTTCATTAACTTTAATGAAGAACAGCTCAAATTATGTTGCAAAGAAGTGTCCTGCACTTCTTTGCCGAGGCAGTCAATTTACGCGTCGTCGTTTGACAGCTGTCAAACGACGACGCGTAAATTACAGGTCGTCTACACAATATGTCGGCAAACCCATTCAGATGAATGGGCAGATGTTTGCCGACGTATTGTAGCCCTATTTTCTGACGTAAAACGAGGCATAATACGCCTCGTTTACGTCTGAAAATAGGTCGTGTGAACCCAGCCTAAGGGTATGTGCACACTCTAGCTGGCTTTTACGTCTGAAATTACAGACTGTTTTCAGGAGAAAACAGCTGCGTCGTTTCAGACGTAAAAGCTCCTCCTCGTATTATGCGAGGCGTCTTTCACAGCCGAACACGTTTCAAATTACATTTCAAATTACGTTTCAAAGATGTGTCCTGCACTTCTTTGACGAGGCAGTCATTTTACGCGTAAATGACAGGTCGTCGGCACAGTACGTCGGCAAACCCGGGAACTACTCCGCAATAGTACGTCTGGATGCGGGAAGCAAGCCCTGTGTAGGACGTACTATTGCGGAGCAGCGCGTGAAGAGGTTAATATGTAATGGAGACTTGACTTTATTTCTTGAATTAAAAAATGAAGCATATGATCCTGTGTACAAAAACGTATGGGTTAACTTTCATCTGCAAAAATAAGTTTTAGGTTCATCTAGGTCTGAACGTATCAAAAAATGTCTCATCTTGAGAACTAGTCTAGCAATAATTTTAGCTCCAGTTTTTTCTGCCTTAGGTTAACCAATTTAAATTTTCAACTCAACTTTTCAGTTATTTTGCTGACAAATAGATTATAAAAGCAGTATCTTATATGCAATGAAATGATCGAAGTACATTGTGTCCAGCAGCAAGCCTGGCAGGTTTCTAATCATCTGTTGGCTAAGGGAAAAGAAAAAATGAATAAAAAGCACTTGCAATGCCGAAATGTGTGATGAAATGGTCATGCTAACATTCATATTGTGCCCTGCTTGCAATTCAATTCTATTTCTTATGACAGTGAATCATTGTTCACAATACTGCAACGTCAAAAAATGAAAAGAATAGAGAATTTTAAACACATATGACAAAAATGTAAAATACTATAATATAGGAATTTTAAAAAAAAATAAAAAATATATATATATATATATATATACACATACTACTGGTCAAAAGTTTGAGAACACCTACATTTTTCCATGTATTTTTTACATTAACACAGTTTTAGTACAGCAAATAATGTGAAATGGCTCAAAGGCTCAAAAGTAAGTTAAAAACATAAACATAATATGAATTTTTAACCTTAAGCTCAACAATAGTCTGAATTTCAGATTTTAGCCAAAGGACTAAAGCACATTGCTGTCATAATGGCAAGAAAAGGGCAATTAACAGAACAAGATAGACAGACAATTATAATCCTTAGAAGTGTAGGTCTATCCTACAGAGAAATTGCCAAGAAAGCCAAGGTGGCAGTCAGTACAGTTTCCCATACCATCAAAAGTCACTTGGAAACTGGTGGAAACTCTGACATGAAGAAGTCTGGCAGACCAAAGGGCACTAAAAAAATCAGATGACAAGATTTTAAGGCTGGGTTCACACACCCTATATACGGAAGTAATTCGGGCGTTTTAGCCTCGAACTACGTCTGAAAATACGGCTCCAAAGCGTCGGCAAACATCTGCCCATTCATTAGAATGGGGTTACGATGTTCTTTGCCGACAGTCATTTTTTTTAAGCGCCGCTGTCAAATGACGGCTCGTAAAAAAGACGTCCGCATCTGCCTGTCACTTCTTGAGACGTAAATGGAGCCGTTTTCCATTGACTCCATGGAAAAACAGCTCCAATTATGTCCGTAATGGACGCAGCGAAAAGCGCCTGCAACATGCCATTATGTCTGAAATTCCGGAGCTGTTTTCTCCTGAAAACAGCTCCGTAATTTCAGCCGTAACGGAGGCTGCCGTGTGAACATACCCTAAGGCTGGGTTCACACGACCTATTTTCAGACGTAAACGAGGCGTATTATGCCTCGTTTTACATCTGAAAATACGGCTCCAATACGTCGGCAAACATCTGCCCATTCATTTGTGCTTTGTGCTTGTTGATACATTCTGCATTGGTTGCATTTTTCTTTCATGCAAGTCTTTTTTCATCTGTATATATCTTGCACTTTGCAGTTGTATAAGGGCTTTTTTTGCGGGAAGACTTGTAGTTTTTATTGGTACCATTTTGGAGTAGATGAGACTTTTTGATCACTTTTTAATCAAATTTTTCAGGATTTAGTCAGGATTCACAGAAAACAGCAATTTTTCCGTCGTTTTTTATTTAATTTTTTACGACGTTCACCGTGCGGGTTAAGTAATGTAATAGCTTTATAGTCAGGGTCGTTACGGACGCGGCGATACCAAATATGTGTGACTTTTTAACTGTATTTTGGTTTTTTAATAGTAAAGCAGTTTGTAAGGGGAAAAAGTGGGTTTTTCATTTTTTTTCACATTTTTTTTAAAATTAACTTTATTAAACTTTTTTTTTCCCTTTTTTACTAGTCCCTTTAGGGGACTTCACTATGCGATGGTCCGATCGCTATTATAATACACTGCAATACTTTTGTATTGCAGTGTATTACTGCCTGTCCGTTTAAAACGGACAGGCATCTGCTAGGTCATGCCTGCGGCATGAGCTAGCAGGCATTCATTACTGGCAGACCTGGGGGCCTTTATTAGGCCCCCGGCTGCCATTGGAGACACAGACACTCGGCGATCGTATCGCCGGGTGTCGGTGGGATGAGAGGGAGCTCCCTCCCTCCCTCCAAAACCACTCAGATGCGGTGCTCGCTATTGAGCACTGCATCTGAGGGGTTAAACGGGTGAGATCGATACTGATATCGATCTCACCCGGCAGAGCAGGGAAATTTGACAGCTCCCTGCTCTGTTTACTTATTCCGATGCCGCAACGTAAAAAGTCTATGGCATCGGAATAAGGCCCGTTAGTGACCGACGTAAAAAGACTATGGGCCGGTCACTAACGGGTTAAAATACAGATATTGTGAGACACGGGGTCTTGAAAATGTATGTGCCCCCACTGTTCCCTATTCTTATATACAGTTTATTTGCAGTAATTAATATTACCAGATATATCATTTTCTGTTTTATTGGATAACTAATTACAATTGTTTTGTTTTTGTTTTCACACATGAGGCACGTGCTATGGTGCTGCCTAAATGTTATTTTGGAAAATGTGAGATGTTTTACAGGTAAATGGTTGCAAGTCATTTGAAAGATAAAATTTCTTTTTGTCAGGCTGTTGTGTATTACAGGGGGCCAAACTAGTGCCAGACCTTATTATGTTGAGATATGTAGTTTTGAACACCCTGCTACATTACTGATAAGATACAATTTTGTTTTGTTTTGTGTTTTATTTTGTTTTGAATTAATGAATTTGGTTTTAGGAGGTCTATAAAATGTGTATGAGACCCCAATGAGTAATCCAGATTAAATGTGTATGAGAGTAACCTATATTTTGAGGTATTTCTGTGTAGATGGTTCCAGATCCTTCCAGAACGGTAAATATGGCACTGGGTATGCTGTGCTGTAGTCTCCACCCAATATGAGGTATTGTGTAAAAGACCATGCCCCTCCAGCAAATTTACACACTCGTCACTCACAGATGAGTCTTTACAGATTTAGATGGGGAGAAGGAAAAATAAAAAATGAAAATTTTTTTTTTGTCTGAACATTGTTTATTTTATGCCAGATTTCAGTATCATATTTTGTTTGTTTTTGTATTAATCAGGTATTTCCAGGACCTGGTGGGTGGGATTTACAAGTGTTCTGGATCATCAGATGAATGTGGAACAATAAAACTCCAACCTTTTGAAATGTTTTATCTATATGTGACGTGGGTTTCCAATGTAAATTTGTAATGTAGAGATACTTGATCATATACAGTATGTACAAGACAGGATACGAGGCACCAGGTAAATCATCCAGAAACCACTCTCACCTTCTTGTTCATCTCAAGGAGCGGAGCTGGAGGTGCTTGCTGAGGCTTGTAACCTGGCAGAAGGTAAGACGGCCGACATTTACACTGACTCTAGGTACGCTTTTGGCATCGCCCACAATTATGGGCCCATTGGTAGTATGAACTTTATTGGATCATCGGGTAAGCCAATTGAGAGAGCAAGAGAAGACAGACCTGACAACAAGAGTATTAGCAGCCAGGTATCAGTAAATTGGCTTGTCCCTGGATACAATAATGGCACCACTAGGTTTGTAGCAGCCGGCATGATGTGTGCACGGCATGATGTGCGCACGGAATGACATAGGTAAAACAGCAAAGGTACCTGTGAAAAGAGCAGCCCGGCCAGATTACCCGTCCCAGCGACTGCAGAACATACAACTACCCGAGGTAGAAGTGTATGACAATGTGCTCATGTGTGTAGACCTGTTCTCAGGGTGGTCTGAAGCCCGGCCTGTATCTTCCCCACTGCAGAACTTGTGTGTAGTGACAGGGGAATAGTATTCTCCAAAATATTGAACTGATGTTTGTACAATGATAAGATATCAGCAGTTCTCCAGATGTTATCCCAAAGTTAGTTTGTTTAATAACTGTACTCGAGAAGTAAAAACTGCGGTTAAGTTTTATGTAAAGTTCTAGACCAGCGTGCCTCAGTATTGGACTATTGGAGGTGTCAGATAAAAAGGTACAGCAGTGGTATATTCCTGTTTGAAAACACCTTCCTGTATATGGATTTTTATTTATTTCTTTTTTGTTGTTGTTGGAAGGGAAAATTTTAGAGCAGAAAATTATGTGCAGTATATATATATAAAAGAAGAAAAATTTGTTTGCATGTATCACTTCTAGTTATTGCTCAATGTGAACGTTTAATGTAAAGATGTTATTTGTTAATGTTTGTTTTTTTTCTAATTGAATTATCTGATTAAGCTCAATTAATGATTATGCGATGTAAAAGCTTGTTCTCCACAGGAAGAGTCTAACTGGGAGCGGAAGGCGTGAGACCCAGATTCTAACAGAATGTGGACGGATAAGGGAAGGTGAACCGGTAGCACCCAAGGCACTCTTGATGGCACTTGCATTGACGGTGTGACCTCACATATGCCCCAAGACTGCAAGGATCCATGTGGTAAGAGCTAATTGGTATGTCCCAGGCTTTACAGCTTTTGCTGCTAAATTCTGTTAGAGCTGTTTGATTTGCCTACAGAACAGTCCTGGCAGACCGGTGCCAACCTTATCATACCCGCCTCCCACAAAGAGAACAGACCTTGAGAGGCCTTCCCATACAATTCAAATTAGAGTAAGAGAAATTGGTTTTCGATATTTGTCAGATAAACATGTGGAATCTGTGTATATTTCTGTGAATAGGAGCTGTTCCAGGTAATCGGCTGAGATCAAGGTACAATTCCTACTGGAAAGTGTGACACCAAGTGCAAATGAAATGTACCCAATAATTACACATCTTCTAGGTGCCCTGTCCATTGGAACAGAGAAGTTTTTCTTATATAAAGGTGTTTGTTTGATTTAGTTTAACCCCTTAATGACCAGCCTATTTTAAACCTTAATGACCGAGCCATTTTTTATGTTTTTCCATCGTCGCATTCCAAGAGCTATAACCTTTTTATTTTTGCGTCGACATAGCTGTATAAGGTCTTGTTTCTTGCGGGACAAGTTGTACTTTTTAATAGCACCATTTTGGGGGACATATTATTTATTGATTAACTTTTATTTACTTTTTTTGGGGGGGGAATAGAAAAAAACCTGAAATTTCGCCACTCTTTTTCGCGTCTTAAATCAACGGCGTTTACCGTGTGATATAAATAACACTAACTTTATTCAGCGGGTTGTTACGATTGCAACGATACCAAATTTGTATAGTTTTTGTATGTTTTACTACTTTTACACAGTAAAAACACATTTTTTTCAAAATTATTTGTTTTTGTGTCTCCGTATTTGAAGAGCTGTAACGTTTATATTTTTTTGCCGATGCGGTTGTATGAGGGCTTTTTTTTGCGGGTAGACTTGTAGTTTTTATTGGTACCATTTTGGAGTAGATGCGACTTTTTGATCACTTTTTATCATATTTTTTTTAAGTCAGGATTCACAGAAAACAGCAATTTTTCCATAGTTTTTTATTTAATTTTTTACGGCGTTCACCGTGCGGGTTAAATATTGTAATACATTTATAGTTGTGGTCGTTACGGACGCGGCAATACCAAATATGTATAACTTTTTTACTTTATTTTGTTTCTTTAATAGTAAAGCATTTTGTAAGGGGAAAAGCTGGGTTTTTCATTTTTTTTCACATTTTTGTTTAATTAACTTTATTAAACTTTTTTTTAACTTTTTTACTAGTCCCATTAGGGGACTTTAATATGCGATTCTCCGATCGCTATTGTAATACACTGAAATACTTTTGTATTACTGCCTGTCCGTTTAAAACGGACAGGCATCTGCTAGGTCATGTCTTCGGCATGATCTAGCAGGCATTCGCTCCAGGCAGACCTGGGGGCCTTTATTAGGCCCCCGGCTGCCATTTGAGACACAGACACTCGGTGATCGTATTGCCAGGTGTCGGTGGGGGAGAGAGGGAGCTCCCTCCCTCCAAAACCTCTCAGATGCGGTGCACGCTATTGCAGAGCAGGGACGCCCCCAGCCCTCAGCTGCCTCTAGCAGCTGAGAGCAGGGAGATTTGACGCTCCCTGCTCTGTTTACTTTATCATGATGCAGTGCCGTAAAAAAGCATATGCATCAGAATAAAGCGCGTTAGTGGCTGCCGTTAAAAGGCGTATTGGCGGTCACTAACGGGTTAAGGGCCTGCCATTGTATTTACTTAGAACAACTTTTATATATGTAGATGATATCACCAGATCAGTATTTATTTTAACAATTGACAAGTGTTGGGGGTCCCCAGCAAGTGCCAGTAAATATGAACTAAAAGACTTTTAACACGATGAACTCCATCACTGAGATGCGGCAGGCGCAGCTGGAGCCAATACAACGCGTTTGTCATGAACTGACGGCAGTGTCACAATTCTAAGCAACCGCCCAGACAAGTAACTTACCGGAGGAAGAGAATATATACGGAGGGTTTGTGGTAGTCACAATAAAACTCCACTAATCCGTCTACGTGGGTTCTCACCCCAGGCTCACAGCATGAGGTGTTGTGTACAGCCCGGTGACGTATACTAAGAGAGACGGTGTCTGACAGACGAGAAGGACCAAACCAAGTCCTGATGACATCAGCAAAGATCAAAGTAAAGACCAAAGACCTGAGTGAACCCGTTAGCAGCATCCAAGTGTTTTAATATGTAAGTGACTAGGAGGGGGTAATCATAAATCCACCACTGTGCAGTCTGACTCCACAATTGTGTGGGTTACCCTGAGGGCGATAGTCAGTGAAGAACAGAAGATAGAAGAAGAGGAAGAGGATGATGATGATGATGATGATGATGTACAGGACTTGTCAATACACTGGTGGGACCCCATACCCAAACTGGACATTGGTGATGGCATCATATAAGTTGTGGCCCTATTGATATATTGTTTGAGTTTTATAATCATAACATATAATTTCTGTAATTTAATATGAGAAAAGGGGGGTTTGTAAAGGACGGTTTATGTGCTTATATTCTCTGTATGAAATTACATTGTGAATTATCAAGCAGGATGCCGAATTACTAAGATATGTATTATGTGAAAGTGATTATGATAATGTTTAAATTATTTCGTTTTGTGCAGCAGCCATCTTGTCTGGAGTTCCCATCTTGGTTCTTTTGTAGTGAATAAGAAAGTAATTACCTTTAACACAAGTTATGTTGATTTCATATGCTCCCATATGAAGCCTGCAGAGAAGGCACAGGGAGTGAGAAGGGAGAGTGGCAAATATGCTTGTGGGAGAGCCTGCCTCCCCCATCTTACAGAAAAAAAAATGTGTATATAAAGATAAAACCACAGAGTGTATGGTTACGGATGACCCAACACACTAAAACCTTTTTATTACAGGTACCCTTTTCTGGATGTATATTTAATGTTAGTTATATAGAATGGAAGAACCAGACTATTGTATTTTCCCAGGATTTGGATGAGATTGTACGCACAGTATGGGTACCGGACCCATTGCCAACACCTAATATTAGTCTCCCCTTAGATGAGTTGAACAAAGGTCTAAAAGACGCAGAAGAGGTAAAAGAGATGGTTAGGAGTAGAGATGAGCGAACTTATCAAAAGTTCGGTTCGGCTAGTTCGCCGAATTTCACAAAAAAGTTCGGTTCGGACCGAACTAGTTCGGACCGAACCTGTCACTTACGTGCGCCGAGAATGCTACTGTCTCGGGTGCTGATAGAGTTAATGGGCTGCACTAACTCTTTCAGCAACCTTGACAGTACATGCTCGGCGCGCGGAAAACACAATTTAAATGTAATAAAAAAATAAAAATTATACGTTCGTACTTACTTTCCTCCTGTCCGGCCTCCATCGATGACGTTTCATCCCTTTCGCCGCTGCAGCCAATCACAGGCTGTAGTGGCGGTCACGCACGTCAGGATGACGCTTCATCCCACGTGACCGCCTCTGCAGCCAATCACAGGCTGCAGCGGCGACATGGATGAAACGTCATCGCTGGAGGCCGGACAGGAGGAAAGTAAGTATGAACGTATTATTATTTTTTTTTGGCATGTATGTATGTTGGCATGTATGTATGTATGTATGTTGGCATGTATGTATGTATGTTGTCATGTATGTATGTATATATGCGCATGTATGTTTGCATGTATGTTGGCATGTATGTATATATGTGCATGTTTGTATGTATATTTGCATGTATGTATGTATGTATGTATGTTTGCATGTGTGTATGTTTGCATGAATGTATGTTTGCATGTATGTATGTATGTATGCATGTTTGTATGTATATTTGCATGTGTGTATATATATATGTATGTATGTATGTTTGCATTTATGTATGTATGTATGTATGTATGTATGTATGTATGTTGGCATGTATGTATGTTGTGATGTATGTATGTATGTTGTCATGTATGTATATATGTGCATGTATGTTTGCACGTATGTTGGCATGTATGTATACATGTGCATGTTTGTATGTATATTTGCATGTATATATGTTTGCATGTGTGTATGTTTGCATGTGTGTATGTTTGCATGTGTATGTATGTATGTTTGCATGTATGTATGTTGTCATGTATGTTTGTATGTATGTTGTCATGTATGTATGTATATATGTGCATGTATGTATGTTTGCATGTTTTTATTTTTGCATGTATGTTTGCATGTATGTTTATATATATGTGCATGCTTGTATATATGTATGTATCTTTGCATGTTTGTTTGTATGTATGTATGTTTTCATGTGTGTGTGTATGCATGTATGTATGTATGTATGTATGTATGATAGTTTGCATGTATATATGTGTGTATGTTTGCATGTATGTATATTTGCTTGTATGTTTGTTTGTATATATGTATGTATGTATGTTTGCATGTATGTTTGTTTGTATCTATGTCTGTATGGCCATGTATGATACTGTCTGCTGGCGCCCTGTATCTAAGTCAACTTCACGGCAGGCTTCTATACATGGTATAACAGTCAGTATCACACATTAAACTGAATCTAAGCCTACGACGTTTTATTTCATTTATTTTTTTTTTTTACAGGTTTGGTGTTTGGACTACGTCGGTTTCGAGGACTACTTAGATGCCGTTTTTTTCTACAATAAAATGGTTAATGAGGGTTGTGTTGGGGGTGCTTTATTTCAATAAAATATTTTATCTATATTTTTGTCTTTTTCTTTTCAAATTTTATTACTACCACTTTAGTAATGGCCGCTGTCTGAGTGACAACATCCATTACTAAGGCGAGGCTTAGTGTTAGCCGGTGCAGAGGCTAACACTAACCACCATTATTACCCCGGTACCCACCACCACCAGGGGTGCCGGGAAGAGCCAGGTACGATCCAGTACCCGACCATCTGTTGTGATGGTCGGGCTCTGGGGCGGCCGCAGGCTGGTATTATGAGGCTGGGAAGGGCCAAAAACAGTGGACCTTCCCACCCTTGTAATGCTAGGCTGCTGCTGCTGTGTTGTATCTGGCTGGTTATAAAAGTGGGGGGGACCCCACGTCATTTTTTTTATTATTTATTTATTTTAAATTTTTTTTTAAAAAGACATGGGGTTCCACCCAATTTATCATAACCAGCCACATACAACACAGTGTTATTAGCCTGGGAATGGACAAAACCAATGGCCCCTCCGACCCGTGTAATGCCAGACTGCTGTGGCCTTGTATATGGCTGGTTACTAAAAATGTGGGGGACCCGTCTATTGCTAAATTTGTTAAATTCAAAAAAAAAAACGACGTGGGGGTCCCCCCCATTATTATAACCAGCCCGATACAACACAGCAGCAGCAGCCTAGCATTACAAGGGTGGGAAGGTCCACTGATTTTGGCCCTTCCCAGCCTCATAATACCAGCCTACGGCCGCCCCAGTACCCGACCATCACAACAGATGGTCGGGTACTGGATCGTACCAAGCTCTTCCCGGCACCCCTGGTGGTGGTGGGTACCGGGGTAATAATGGGTGGTTAGTGCTAGCCTCTGCACCGGCTAACACTAAGTACCGCCTTAATAATGGATGCTGTCAATCAGCCAACTGCAATTATCTAGGCACTAATAAAGTTTAAAAAAAAACACAAAGACAATTCTTTTTTATTGAAATAAGAAATCCCCAACAAAACCCTCGTTAACCATTTTATTAAAATTTGAAAAAAACGTAGATCTACGCAGTAGTCCAACGAATCGAAGATGTAGTCCAATCGGTACATCAAAATCTGCAACAACATAAAAAAAAACAGTTATCAATGTGAACAATACCAATACTTCTACTCACCTACACACATATATGCACGCACGCACACACAAACAAACAACCATACACAAACACACACATATATACACAAACACAACAAGATATACACACACACATAAACAGACAAACACGCACATATACACAAACTCACACATATACAAACAAAAACACACTTATCCAAACACACATACACAAACACATATACAAACAAAAACACACATACCCAAACACACACATATACACAAACACATATACACAAACACACCCATATATACACACAAACACACACACACATAAACACACACCCATATACACACATATACACAAACACACACATATACAAAAACACACACAAACATCTACACACAAACATATACACAAATACACCCATATATACACAAACACATATACACAAACACACCCATATATACACAAACACACACACATATACACAAACACACATATAAAAACAAAAACAGACAAAGACACATACCCAAACACACATATATACACAAACACACACATACACAAACACGGTTTCTTTTAAATGCTGCTGGGGAACCCGCTCGATCCACTATATAAGGCTGCGCTACAGTGCAGCATTTAAAAGAAACAGGATCCTGACCTGTCCACAGAGTTTAAGGCAGCACAGAGTATTTCAGGAGATGAGCGTGCAGATTCAGTGCTGCTGTGAACTCTGCTCTTACCATTACGTAGCTCTCAGTCTGTTACCTCTCCTCCACTCCTGTCCTCAAGAACACCTTCACATGATTGGCAAGTCAGCACGTAATGGTAAGAGCAGAGTTCACAGCAGCACAGAGTATTTCAGGAGATGAGCGTGCGGATCTTGTGCGGGGTGGTGACTTGCCAATCATGTGAAGGTGTTATTGAGGACAGGAGTGGAGGAGAGGTAACAGACTGAGCTACGTAATGGTAAGAGCAGAGTTCACAGCAGCACTGAATCTGCACGCTCATCTCCTGAAATACTCTGTGCTGCCTTAAACTCTGTGGACAGGTCAGGATCCTGTTTCTTTTAAATGCTGCACTGTAGCGTAGCCTTATATAGTGGATCGAGCGGGTTCCCTAGCAGCATTTAAAAGAAACAGGATCCTGACCTGTCCACAGAGTTTAAGGCAGCACAGAGTATTTCAGGAGATGAGCACGGGCAGCCGTTCGTTTTTCCGAGCCGTGCTCCCATTATGCACACGACCGTAAAAACACCCGTTATTGCGGGTCGTAATTACGACCCGCAATAACGGGCTCATAGACTTCTGTTACCCACGGGTACCTTTCCGTTTTCTCACGGGAAGGTGCCCGTGCCGTTAAAAAAATAGAACATGTTCTATTTTTCTATTTTACGGGCCGTGCTGCTATAATTATAATGACAGCACGGTTCGCAAAAGCGGCCGGCTGCCCGTGGCCGGCCGTGCTCGTAATTACGAGTCGTAATTACGAGCACGGCCCGTAAAATAAAAAAATAGAACATGTTCTATCTTTTTAACGGCACGGGCACCTTCCCGTGAGAAAACGGGAAGGTACCCGTGGCTAACAGAAGTCTATGGGCCCGCTATTTCGGGTCGTAATTACGACCCATGATAACGGGTGTTTTTATGGTCGACTCGTGTGCATGAGGCCCCGTAATGACGGGTGGCTACATGTGTGCACCCGTCATTACGGCAGCGTTGCTAGGCGACGTCAGTAAGGGTATGTGCACACACACTAATTACGTCCGTAATTGACGGACGTATTTCGGCCGCAAGTACCGGACCGAACACAGTGCAGGGAGCCGGGCTCCTAGCATCATATTTATGTACGATGCTAGGAGTCCCTGCCTCTCCGTGGAACTACTGTCCCGTACTGAAAACATGATTACAAGAACAAACAAATTAATGACCCTTGGTAGCTGGCGGGCACAATATACATAAACGCGGAAAACGGCTGCCTGCAACAGCCTAAACCCAATTTCCCAGCCACCACTAATGTATAAATAAAATAATTGTACTTTATTAGCTACGTATAGCTGGACATACCACACTTAGAATTAAAATTGTCACTAGCCGAGATCGGATGCACAAGATATCACCTGATTGAACAGGCATATGTAACATGTCAGCGTAGGAATGACTCTTCCCTATTCAGTTAAATTGTAAGGCAACTAGTGGACAACAATTAGTCCGGTCATCGGCAGTGTATTAAAATATTGACAGCCCCCCCGACATGTTTCGCTACTAAGTAGCGTCCTCAGGGGTACACGGGGCTAATGTTAAACTTAGTAGCGAAACATGTCGGGGGGGCTGTCAATATTTTAATACACTGCCGATGACCGGACTAATTGTTGTCCACTAGTTGCCTTACAATTTAACTGAATAGGGAAGAGTCATTCCTACGCTGACATGTTACATATGCCTGTTCAATCAGGTGATATCTTGTGCATCCGATCTCGGCTAGTGACAATTTTAATTCTAAGTGTGGTATGTCCAGCTATACGTAGCTAATAAAGTACAATTATTTTATTTATACATTAGTGGTGGCTGGGAAATTGGGTTTAGGCTGTTGCAGGCAGCCGTTTTCCGCGTTTATGAAAACATGATTACAGTACGGGACAGTTGTCCTGCAGAGAGGCAGGGACTCCTAGCATCGTACATAAGTATGATGCTAGGAGCCCGGCTCCCTGCACTGTGTTTGGTCCGATACTTGCGGCCGAAATACGTCCGTCAATTACGGACGTAATTAGTGTGTGTGCACATACCCTAAATAGTCACTGTCCAGGGTGCTGAAAGAGTTAACTGATCGGCAGTAACTGTTTCAGTACCCTGGACAGTGACTACCGATCACAGTACCTGTAAAAAAAAAAGACGTTCATACTTACCGGGAACTCCCTGCTTCCTCCAGTCCGGTCTCCTGGCCGTTGCCTTGGTGACGCGTCCCTCTCGACATCCGGCCCGACATTCCTTGATGACGATGCAGCCCATGTGAGCGCTGCAGCCAATCACAGGCTGCCGCGGCCTCTGCAGCCAATCACAGGCTGCAGAGGCCTCTGCAGCCAATCACAGGCTGCCGCGTCAGAAAAGGTCGGACTGGAGGAAGAAGAGGGACTCGTCACCAAGACAACGACCGGGTACGTATGAAATGCTTTTTATTTTATTTTTAATCAGCAGCCTCTTTTCTCTATCAGTGATTGATAGAGATAAGTGGCTGCCGATTTGTATAATGTTTTTGACCGGGTTCGGTCAAAACGGGTTCGGCCGAACCCGGTGAAGTTCGGATTCGCTGCGAACCGAACTTTTCCGGAAATTCGGACCGAAACCGGGTTCGGTTGTCCCGGTTCGCTCATCTCTAGTTAGGAGACATAATGTTACACTACAAACAGTCAAAATGAATGCTGTTATAAGTGGGAAAACATTTAGGATCCCAGATTAAGGATGACACGGCTCATCACTGGTATGATATATATATACTGTACACAGGTTTTTCGCCGACTGACAGTTCAGTGTTTAGCTATTTATTCCAGCCACTAATATGTATTATGATTGTTTTTGTTATTATGACTTGTTTTAATTGTTATGTGTTTTATAAAATACGGAGAGAGCTCTCACAGCGAGGCCTCTGGAAATAAGTGACAGGTTGTTGTGAAATTAGAGGCAGGTAATGATTACCAGACCTATAATATCACAAAAGGGGGAAATATGAAAGGAAATATATTTTTCAAAAGTGTTTTATACTTACTGTATATCTTATATACTCATATCCTAATATGTTTGTACAAGTTAGTTATATTAGAAGGTAGATGCTCTGGGACTTTAAGGCAGTAGTGCCGTGTGCAAAACACTACGCAGCAATAATAATAATTAAAATGGAGAATCATAGTGCTGTGTGCAAAACACTACGCAGCAATAATAATAATTAAAATGGAGAATCATAGTGCTGTGTGCAAAGCACAATCAGCAATAATAGGGAAGATGAGGGAACGGCCCCTCTAAGAGCCAATTAAGTTGTGGAACTTTATCTAAACTTTCTGACTCATTTGTTGTTGCAATTTTGTTATTGTCGGACTATAAATATTCGTGCTGATAAGAATAAAGTAGAGGCATTTTCATACAGTAACGTGTAACTACTCCGAGCTGCTCGTACTCATAAATTTATTTTTAAAAACTCATTTGGAGCTGGATGGAACTCAAGACGTAGTGGATGCTAAATTGCACTCACACTTTCACGGCAATCGGAGGTCAGACAATGACCTCCGGGTTGCCATGTACGGAAGCCTCGGAGGAGCAGCCTCCAGCCGGTCCTCCGAGGCTTCCTGTCACTGTGACTGTCACGTCACAATGACAGTTAGAGTACATTACACTATGTGTGTAGTGTAATGTATTCCAGCAGCAATCAAAGCTGCAAGTCTAAGTGTCCCCTAGAGGGACAAGTGAAAAAAGTAAAAAAAAGATAATAAAAATGTTTTAAAAAAAGTGTAAAAATAAAAGTTATAAGTTATATAAACAAACACTGCATTTTTTTCCTATAATAAGTCTTTCATTATAGGAAAAAAAATGAACACGTTAAAAAAAAGTACACATATCTGGTATCACCGCATTCGTAACGACCCCAACTATAAAACTATAATGTTATTTTTCCCGCACGATGAACACCCCAAAAAAAAAACAATAAATAACGACACCAGAATCGCTATTTTTTGGTCACAACCCCTCCCGAAATAGATAATGCTGATGATGCAGAAAAAAAGAGTCTCCAGGGGCGCTGCTGCACTTAAGAACGCAAATAGGCATAGAAGGTGGATAATATACAGGATAATTTATTGAGTACAAGAGGCTACGCGTTTCAATGCCGCACCGGCATCTTCATCAGGCCATAACAGAAGCATGTCAACTGCACTGTTTAAATACAAACTGAACACTGAAAAAACCTGCCAATGTGACTGGGGTCAGAGTGCTCAGATGACGTCACAAATAAAGGATTGGAATGAATTGCAGCTATACACACAAGGCAGTAAGTAGTTAATGCAATCAGCGGTCAGGACCTTGGACAGCAGTATAATGAAACATACGTGACCAAATCAAAGAAAACACATAACAAAAAAATTCAAATAGATATTAAATGTTGAAATACTCAATTGTGTAGGAGCAATATGAATAAAGAAACCTTAAAGAAAGAGATCCAAATATACAGGAGAATAAAAGAATACGGCCATAAACAATGCATTTAAAATGGAAACATCCAAAAGGATGCTAAAAAATGACAGCATCCAAAAGGATGCAGAAGAAACATCACACTAAAATTGAAAATTAAAAGCATCCAAACGTATGCTGAAAGTGATAGCATCCAAAACTGACATCAATATGGATGCTAAAATGACAGCGCACATATGAAAGTAAAGACGGGCATCAATTGACATGTGTACTCAGAAAAAAGGTAGCAAAGTATAATACAATGAAATGAATTGCCATTATTAAAATATAACATACCTTTGGTTTAGTACAATACAGTAAGTAATTAAATAAGCTGTATATATAAAAAGGAAATAAAAGAGCAGCCAGTGTGTATAAACCCGAAAGCATTTAAACACGTATAAGGTTAAACAATCAGATCACTAGGTAAGTGGTGAACATTAAAAATAAGGATATTAGGAAAGATAAAATAGCGGAGAGGGAGTGACAATAATAATCTTATATAAATGCAGAAAAGACGCAAAATCGGAACAACCGGAATTAAGAACTCAACGAATTCAAGGAAATGCATGGAGCTAGGAACTGCAAAAAAATGGCAAATAAGGGGAAAAATATACTCAATCGAACGAGCAAAAAAAATATTTTGTTATGGGGTAGATAAATAACAGCCCCTAATGAACGTTATCGTGATATCAATAGTCAGTATTACTCTAGGGAAGATTCCGAGAGATCATTCAAGCCATATGGTTGGAGAGTCCTCAATTTAAAAATCCAATAGTTTTCATGTTGCTTGAGCTTGCTAAATCTATTGGCAACATTCAGTGGAACCTGTTCGATGGGTGTGACCGTTATTTGATTAAACAGGTTATTATGTGTAGAGGCAAAGTGACGGGAAACACTATGTTTCATGAAGCCAGAGGTTACATTAAACCTATGACCATTAACTCTGGTTCGTAGGCATTGTGTAGTACGGCCAATGTACTGTAGATGACAGGGGCATTCGAGCATATAGATAATAAATGAACTCCCACAATTCAGGAAACTATTAATTTTAAAAGATTCCTCAGTCACTGTGGATATATACATTGTGGCTCTATGGGTAATGATAGCACAGCACATACAGCGTTGGTGGCCACATTTGAAAGAACCTAATACTTTAGGGAGCAAGGTTGAGCAGGTCGTAGAAGGATTGCTTAGTCTACTAGGAGCCAGAATATTTTTTAGAGATTTGGAACGTCTAAAAGTAACAATAGGTTTAACTGGCAACTCTGCCTTAAGGTAGGGATCACTGGTCAAAATATGCCAATGTCTCTCTAAAATTTCCCTAATTTTTTTATTACCACTATTAAATGTGGTAATGAAATTGTTACTAAAATTGTGGACAGCTCTCTTGTCTACCTTTTCCTCAATGCACGATGCTTGGGTTAATAGGGCAGCTTTGCAACGAGCTCCTTTTATGAGGTTGGATGGAAAATTCTTCTCTTTGAATCTTTTTTCTAAAATATTACATTCCCTGTTGAAATCCATGTTGGTAGTACAGTTTTTCCTAACCCTCCTAAATTGACCAAATGGGACATTTTTGATCCATGGAGGATAATGGGCACTATTAAAATTGATGTAGCTATTGACATCTACCGTTTTGAAATGAGTCTTTGTATTGAATTTATTGGAGGTAGTGTCAAAAGAAATAGTCAAATCCAGGAAATCAATGGACGTGGTTGAAAAAGTGTGTGTAAAAGACAGCCCATAAGTGTTCTGATTAAGAAATTCAATAAAAGCTGCAGCCTCAAACTCATTACCCATCCAAATGAAGAGGAGATCGTCAATATAGCGTTTATAGAATAAAATCTTGTTTTTAAAAAGGTGATCCTGGTAAATATAATGATCTTCAAATTTTACCAATATAGAGGTTGGCATATGAGGGTGCAAACCTGGAACCCATAGCACACCCCTTCATTTGGTTGTAATTTTTTTTTATCAAAGCTAAAAGAATTGTGGTGGAGAATAAAATGAACACATTTGGTGATGAATTCAATCTGACTAGTGGGCATGTGGGTTTTAGTAATTAGTGCAGATTCAATAACCTCAAGGCCTTTGGAGTGGGGGATGTTGCTGTATAGTGCAGTGACGTCTGCAGTGAGAAAATTAATAGGATGCATGGAATTAGTGACATTAGTGGCAAGAAGCTCCCTAATCACTTGCGTCGAATCCTTAAGATATGATGGAAGGCAGACCACTAAGGGTTGGAGATCCAAGTCAACAAAATGAGAGAGGTTGCTGGTCAAAGGCCCAATACCAGAAATTATGGGGCGTCCGGGGGGATTCGTGATGGATTTATGTATTTTGGGAAGGTGGTACATGAATGGCAAATTTGGGAAAGGCATGTTGAGAAAGCCTTTTTCTTTTTTGGTAATAATGGCATCTTGGAATGCTGTCTCAATTAGATTGGCATATTTTAATGAGTGTTCGGGTAGGGGATTCACTGTCAATTGAACATAGAAATTATTGTCACTTAGGATCTTATGGGTCTCCCCCAAGTATTGCTCCCTGTCCATAACTACAATACCTCCTCCTTTGTCCGCTGAACGAATCACAATATTATCATTTTTCGCCAATGTTCTTAGGGAATTTCTTTCCTGATGTGTGAGGTTGTCAGACTTATGTGTAGGTTTATCAAGAGATCTAAATTCGTTACCTACGAGAGTGGAGAACGTAGGTTACCAAAAAAGAAAAAGGCTTTCTCAACATGCCTTTCCCAAATTTGCCATTCATGTACCACCAACCTCATAAAAGGAGCTCGTTGCAAAGCATTAACCCAAGCATCGTGCATTGAGGAAAAGGTAGACAAGAGAGCTGTCCACAATTTTAGTAACAATTTCATTACCACATTTAATAGTGGTAATAAAAAAATTAGGGAAATTTTAGAGAGACATTGGCATATTTTGACCAGTGATCCCTACCTTAAAGGGAATGTGTTGCCAGAAAAACATGTTTTTTTTTTAAAAAGTAAACATTTAGTGTGTGGGTGGTTAAACATTGTTCAAATTTTTTTTATTTTTTTGCACGAGTCCAGGAAATATTATAAATTATTTCTAATTTATAATACTACCCATTTTTGGTCACTAGATGGAGCTGTTCCCAAAATTGCAGCATTGCAACATTGGGTTAAAAGCCCTCGCTCTAGTGAGCTCTCAGCATCCCCCCCTCCTTTATCCTGGCTAGTGCCGGGATAAACAAGGGGTTTGAACGGTGTAACCTCCTACACTGTGTGTCGCCATTTTTTGAGCTAACCCACAGTGTAGTAGGTTTACATACAGTAGTAAACACACACAAACACGAACATACTTTGAAATCCCTTACCTGCTCCTGCCGCCGCGGCTCCCTCCGGCCCGTCCGCTCCGTTTGCTGCCGCTGGTGCAAGTGCACAAATCCGGAAGCCGCGACCGGAAGTAGTAATATTACTGTCCGGCCGCGACTTCTGGTCCACAGGAAAATGGCGCCGGACGGCGCCAATTTCGAATAGGACTGTGTGGGAGCGGCGCATGCGCAGTTCCCACACAGACGCCGTAAACTGCAGTCAATGGGACGGGAGCCGTTCGCAGTCCCTATGGGACTGTGGCTGCCGTATTCCATGTCTGTATGTGTCGTTAATCGACACACACAGAAATGGAACAAAAAATGGCAGCCCCCATAGGGAAGAAAAAGTATAAAAATATGAAAAAGTAAAACTCAAACACACAAATAAATATAAACGTTTTTAATAAAGCACTAACATCTTTAACATATAAAAAAATAATTTGTGATGACACTGTTCCTTTAAGGCAGAGTTGCCAGTTAAACCTATTGTTACTTTTAGACGTTCCAAATCTCTAAAAAATATTCTGGCTCCTAGTAGACTAAGCAATCCTTCTACGACCTGCTCAACCTTGCTCCCTAAAGTATTAGGTTCTTTCAAATGTGGCCACCAACGCTGTATGTGCTGTGCTATTATTACCCATAGAGCCACAATGTATATATCCACAGTGGCTGAGGAATCTTTTACAATTAATAGTTTGCTGAATTGTGGGAGTCCATTTATTATCTATATGCTCGAATGCCCCTGTCATCTACAGTACATTGGCCGTACTACACAATGCCTACGAACCAGAGTTAATGGTCATAGGTTTAATGTAACCTCTGGCTTCATGAAACATAGTGTTTCCCGTCACTTTGCCTCTACACATAATAACCTGTTTAATCAAATAACGGTCACACCCATCGAACAGATTCCACTGAATGTTGCCAATAGATTTAGCAAGCTCAAGCAACGTGAAAACTATTGGATTTTTAAATTGAGGACTCTCCAACCATATGGCTTGAATGATCTCTCGGAATCTTCCCTAGAGTAATACTGACTATTGATATCACGATAACGTTCATTAGGGGCTGTTATTTACCTACCCCATAACAAAAAATATTTTTTTTGCTCGTTCGATTGAGTATATTATTCCCCTTATTTGCCATTTTTTTGCAGTTCCTAGCTCCATGCATTTCCTTGAATTCGTTGAGTTCTTAATTCCGGTTGTTCCGATTTTGCGTCTTTTCGGCATTTATATAAGATTATTATTGTCACTCCCTCTCCGCTATTTTATCTTTCCTAATATCCTTATTTTTAATGTTCACCACTTACCTAGTGATCTGATTGTTTAACCTTATACGTGTTTAAATGCTTTCGGGTTTATACACACTGGCTGCTCTTTTATTTCCTTTTTATATATACAGCTTATTTAATTACTTACTGTATTGTACTAAATCAAAGGTATATTATATTTTAATAATGGCAATTCATTTCATTGTATTATACTTTGCTACCTTTTTTCTGAGTACACATGTCAATTAAGTGCAGCAGCGCCCCTGGAGACTCTTTTTTTCTGCATCATTAGCATACCTTATGCGGTTTTCCCTGGAACACCGGCGCAGAGTCCTGGCAGCAGCAGCAACTGTTCTCTCAATTGTTCGTCGTCCTTATACCCTAGGCGAGCACCGATTTGGATATTTGGTATTTGTACCTCATTTGCCCGGGTAATCTACACTATGTGGCGCTGTGTTTTCTATTTCCTATCTGAAATAGAGAATGAAAAGTGATCAAAAAGTCGCATTTACTCGAAACTAATACCGATAAAAACTACAACCCGTCCCGCAAAAAACAAGCTCTTACACAGCTTTTTTGACTGAAAAATAAAAAAGTTACGGCTCTCAGAATATGGTGATACCGAAAATAAATAATTTTATAAAAAAGTGATTTTATTGCGCAAACGCTGCAAAACATAAAAAAAAACTATATACATATGGTATCGCCGTAATCGTACAAACCCGCATAATAAAATATAATGGTCATTTATAGTGCACGGTGAACACCGCAAAAAAATAAACTAAAAAACATTGTCAGAATTGCTTGTTTTTGGTCACACGGCTTGCAAAAAATGTAATAAAAAGTGATAAAAAAAAAATTGCATGTATCCCAAAATGGTACCAATGAAAAGTACAGATTGTCCCGCTACAAATAAGCCCTCACGCAGCTCCGGTGGTGGAAAAATAAAGAAGTTCTGGCTCTCAGAATATGGCGATGCAAAATGTGCAGTGTTTTCTAAAAGCGGGTAACATCCGATACCACTTATCAGTGCGACACCGGCCACACATCTATGAATTATTATTTATTTACCGTAATTTTTATACCCTCTTATTATGCCCTGATGTACCCTGCACAGATTACATATGCCCCCACATTATAAACTGAAATACCAGCAAAACCCAAAACAGAAAAACTACCAAGCAAAATCTGCGCTCCAAAAGCAAAATGGCGTCCCTCCCTTCTGAGCCCTGCAGCGTGCCCAAGCAGCAGTTTGTGCCCACATATATGGCATCGCCATACCCGGGAGAACCCGCTTAACGCTTTATGAGGTATTTGTCTTCAGGGGCACAAACTGGGCACGACCTATTATGCACTAAAATGGCATATCAGTGGAAAATTGCAATACTCACACCACCCGCTGTGCATTAACCCCTTTGAGCACTATGACTTAATAGCACGTCATGGTGCTGAGCCTGCTCCATACGCTGCGGGTGTCAGCTGTGTATTCAGCTGACACCCGGGATTAAAGGACAGGAACAGCGATCGCGCTGTTACAGGAGTCTGTAAAAATAACAATATACTGCAATACATAAGTATCGCAGCATATTGTACCCACGATCCAATGATCGCTGGTACAAGTCCCCTAAGGGGACTAATAAAGTGTGTAGAAGAATTAAAGTTATTAGCAGTGAGAGAGAAAAAAGTTTAAAGTTAAAAAAAAAAAACCTTTTCCCATTTTTCTTCAAAAGTAATGTAAAAAAAATAAACAGAATTGATATTGCTACGTCCGTAAAAGACCGAACTATTACAATATACCATTATTTAACTCGCACGGTGAACACCGTAAAAACGTAAATAATTTAAACCGCCAAAATCGCTGTCGTTTTCATTTTTACCGCACGGCGAAAGCTGTAAAAACGAAAACCCCAAAAAATGGAATCAGATTTTTTTCCTATATTCCTATATTTTCCTATTTTTTTTTTTCAGTTTCCCAGTACTTTTTATGGCACTATAAATGGTATCAATAGAAACTACAATTCCTCCCGCAAGAAATAAGCTCTCACATCACTCTACTGACGGAAAAAGAAAAAAGTTATGGCTCTTGGAAGGCGGGGAGTGAAAAACGAAAATAAGAAAGTAAAAAATGGATCAGTCCTGAAAGGGTTAATTCATTTCTAATGAAAAAAAATGTATGACCCCATGTGGGGTATTTCCGTACCCGGGAGAAATTGCTTTACAAAAATTGGTTGTTTATTTCTCCTTTATCCTGTTAAGGATCTGCCAGGCACAGCTTCTGGATCTACGCCCATAGATAATCAGTCTGCACCTGCTTCTATGTCTGTGAGACTGACTCCATCTTCCACCACTCAGGGTGGCAGGCTTAGGAGTGGGAGAGCCTATCACAGCCTGGCCAGACGGAGCTAGCTCCCGCCCTCTGTCTATTTATACCTGCCTTTCCTGTTCCTCCTTGCTTGTGATTCTTCTCGTTTGGTTTCCTGGCCCTGCTGCACATTCTTGAACTATTTGACCCTGCTTCATATTGACCCTGGCTTACTGACTACTCTCCTGCTCTGCGTTTGGTACCTCGTACACTCCTGGTTTGACTCGGCTTGGTCATTACTCTCCTGCTCTGCGTTTGGTACCTCGTACACTCCTGGTTTGACTCGGCTCGTTCACCACTCTTGTTGCTCACGGTGTTGCCGTGGGCAAACTGCCCCTTTTCCCTTGCTTCTGTGTACCCTTGTCTGTTTGTCTGTCGTGCACTTATTGAGCGTAGGGACCGTCGCCCAGTTGTACCCCGTTGCCTAGGGCGGGTCGTTGCAAGTAGGCAGGGACTGAGTGGCGGGTAGATTAGGGCTCACTTGTCTGTTTCCTTACCCCCATCATTACATATCCCTTGTGAAAATTTGAAAATTCAACATTTTAGTGGAAAAAAATTGTGATATTAATTTTCTCCGCCTAATTCTAATAAATTCTGCAAAAGACCCGTGAAGTCTAAATCCTCACTATACCCCTAGAAAAATTCCTTGAGGGGTGTATCCAAAATGGGGTAACTTGGAGGGGTTTCCACTGTTTTGGTCCCTCCAGGGCGTTGCAAAGGCGGCATGGCACCGAAAAACAATCCAGCAAAATCTGTGCTCCAAAATCCAAATGGCGCTACTTCCCTTCTGAGCGCTGCCATGGGTGCAATCAGAAGTTTATTACCACATATGGGGTATTTCCGTAATCAGGAGAAAATGCTTTACATATGTTGTGGTTCTTTTTTTTCCTCTATTCCTTGTAAAAATTTAAAATTTCTATGCTTTTTCAGAAAAAAAGTTGATTTTCATTTTCACTGCCTAATTCCACTAAAAACTGTGCTAACTATAGGGGGCGTGGCCTGACTGCCGAACTGGATGGCTGTGTGAGTGCTTAGCTCCTGCATTGCTAAGCAACTAAAGCGACTTTCAACGGATTTAAGCTCCTTTTTTTTTGCCTACACCCGGTTTACTGCTTATTTACGATGCCTAGGAGAAAGAGACCGCTGAAGAAACCGGAGAAACTCCTAGAATTCTTCTTTCCTGCGACCTCGGGCAGAATCCAAGATGGCACCGGGGAAGACTCACAAGCGGAGTCTCTGACATCGGAGCCTGCTCTGGAACGTTCAGAGCGGGGACAGGATGAGGATGCTGTACAAGCTAGGAGGAGTACATCCTTACCTCCTAGATCGAGATCATCAGTATTACCTCCTTCCCGTTTAAAAGGCATCCCGGACCGACATCTACCGGGTGAGGGGAAACTTACCTCAGAACAACAGGGCGTTGTCCGGCGCCGTTCACAGGATGGGACCTCGTCAGCTTCTTCGTCTCCTCGGCCGTGTAGTCCTGAATCACGGAGACCAAGGATACAGCCGCAAGATACCCTCCTGGCACAGGTGAGAGATACCCCCTCACCACTGCTATCTGTTGCAAATGAGCTCCCTGACGGGTTTGATGAATTGCCGGATTCCAATATGGCGGTTACAGAAGCCACCATGAAACTTATGTTGCAGGCCTTACGCCAATCTCTGCAAGCGGGGTTTTCTAACCTTATACATCCTATTTCCACATCTTTGCAAGAAGTGGAGAACCGGGTTAACCACGTGGAAACCAAAATGGGGTCGTTTGCTACTTCACACAATGATCTTATAGACGCTCACTATGGCCTTGAAACAGAAGTACAACAATTACGCGCTAAAGTAGCTGACTTGGAGGATAGATCAAGGCGCAATAACGTGAAGTATCGAGGTATCCCTGAATCGGTTATGCCACAAAATCTGACCCTATATATTCAATCTCTTGCAAAATGCCTACTGCCTGACTGTACTCCGCAGGACTTGATTATTGATAGAGCACACCGGGTGCCACGTCCTAAGCATTTGGGAGAACATGTTCCAAGGGATGTCTTGGTTCGTGTCCATTTTTTCCAAACTAAGGAAAACCTGATGTATGCGGCTAGGAAGATGAATCGCCTGCCGGAGCCTTATCAGATGGTCACTCTATATATTGATCTATCTTCTACTACCTTGCAACTTCGACGCCAACTATCCCCTATTACTTCTGCATTGAGGGATCAGAAAGTTTTATATAAATGGGGTTTCCCGGTTCGCCTGCTCATCACCCGAAATAATGTTCTGCACATCGTTAGAACACTGGAAGAAGGTTCTGCATTACTACACCAATGGAAGATCCCGCTTTCATCAAGACATGCTCCTCTGCCAACATCTCCTAAACGTGTCACGGATGAATGGCGTGTTGCTGGTTCTACAAAGCACCCACACCGTTGAGGTACTTTCGCTGTATTACAGGTGCTTCCTCGGGATGGTTCTCCTAAGCCTTGAGGAAACTCACTGACTGTTCTACCCCCCTCTCTTGTAAGACGGCTATAATGCTGTTACGCAAATTTTGTTTTATTGCTGGTATATCAGCTTGTTTTTCTATATGTTTGTCTATTTTTTCCTGTTAGTCATTATGTGGAATGATGCATCAACCAATTTTTTCTCCATGGCTGTAATTGCAATGTGGTACAGTGATGGTAGGAGTAGTCTGTTATCATGTAATGTCCAGCTCAAATGTGAACATTCAGAATCTTACTCTGCACTTATTGACATATCCTAATGGCGTTAAAAATTGCATCCCTTAATGTGAAAGGTCTTAATAGTCCGCAAAAGAGAGCATTTATGTGGGCAGAAGCCCGGGATTTGTCATGTGATGTTTTTTGCATCCAGGAAACGCATATTATTCAGAAAGATGCATTTAGGATTAAACACCCTAGCTTCCCAGTAATATACCAATCGCATTTCACTTCTAAATCCAGAGGAGTTCTCCTAGCCGTAAAAAATACTATAGCATTCCAACTTATCCAGGAGAAAATAGATACTGCGGGCCGATATATTATTTTGGTTTGTTCCCTCAATAATGTAATATATACAGTGGTGTCGGTTTATGCTCCTAATAAGGGTCAAATTCGCTTATTTAACAAGGTATTGCGCCTCATATCTAAAGTGCGGCAGGGAAAACTCCTTATATGTGGTGATTTCAACACGATAACGGATACGAACCTGGATACTACCTCTAGTGTGAGGAGACAACCCAATTCATTGGGTGAGAGTTTATGGAAGGCGGAATTATATGATGCTTGGCGTGTTTTACATAGCACGGAGAGGGATTACTCTTATTTTTCTGCGGTTCACAATAGTTATTCTAGGCTAGACATGTTTCTGGTGGACAGAGCATTACTGTTTATGTCTAAATCTTCTACCATTGAAACTATTACATGGTCTGACCATGCGGCTATCACACTTCACATAGAGAAAAAACATAAGGCTCCAGACACCTATCTCTGGCGCTGCAATCCATACCTTCTCTCTCATTCTGCACATAAATCTACGATAGAACGTGATCTCAGAGAATTTTTCAGTTTTAATGCCCCTTCTGTTACTAGCTCAGATATTCTATGGAATAATCATAAAGCAAATATTAGAGGAACTTTCATTAAAATTGGGCATAGAGACAGGAGGGAGCAGACAAAAGGGACGCTGTCCCTTATAGAGAATATCAAACAGCTAGAAATATTAAATAAAACCCAACAAACATCAGATCACACTGAGAAACTCATGGATCTAAGACATCAATTAAGGGCGTGCCTGCTACAAAAATATGAGAAGAAGGTTAGGAAAACGAATTCCTACTATTATTCTCAAAACAATAAAGCGGGTAAACTATTGGCCTCCAGACTTAAACGGCAATATATACGAAATCCAGAATCCCATTTCTATTAACAGAGGGAGCAAAGGGAAAGGTGTATGACCCGAGGGAAATTGCTAACAAATTTAAGGCTTATTACTTGTCGCTTTACAATTTGAAGGAGGATCCTGGGTCTCCTCTGGTGACAGAAGACACTATTCAGGAATTTTTACAATCTATTAATCTCCCCACTTTGACCTTAGACCAACTGTCCACCCTTAATCATCCTATTACTGACACAGAAATTTTGACTGTAATTAAAAAACTTCCTTTGGGGAAATCACCCGGCCCTGATGGGTTAACAAATGAATATTATAAAACCTTCCAAAATATCCTTATTAAATATCTTAGACAGACGTACCAAGACGCGAGTCTGACTGGCAGATTCCCCAAAGAGAATCAATCCGCATTGATAGTTACCCTTCCCAAACCTGGAAAGAGCCCAGACGCTCCCCAAAACTTTCGACCTATTTCGCTGTTAAATACTGATTTGAAGATATATGCTAAATTGCTAGCGTCTAGATTAGCTCCACTTTTACCGAATGTCATTAGGGAAGACCAGGTTGGATTCATAAAAGGTAGACAAGCTACTGATAACACTAGAAGAGTATTAAATATCATTAATTATATATCCACACGAGAGGTACCTGCAATTTTACTTTCGCTCGACGCCGAAAAGGCTTTTGACCGCATCAACTGGATGTATGCCTTTTCCGTTCTGAAGCGGATGGGTTTCTCGGGACATATTCTATCTGCAATTCAAGCTTTATACTCAGACCCGTCGGCCAGGGTATTTACTAACGGCTCTCTGTCAGACAAATTTCCCATTACTAACGGTACCAAGCAGGGGTGCCCTTTATCCCCTTTAATTTTTGTACTATCTATTGAACCCCTTGCGCAGGTTATACGGGAGGATAGCTTTGTAAAGGGTATACAAATTGGAGATCGTACTTATGTTATATCTTTATATGCAGATGACGTCATACTTACATTGAGTGCCCCTGAAATATCGTTAGGGAGGACTCTCGATATTATCAAGGACTTTGGGAATATCTCAGGGTATAAATTGAACACACAGAAATCACAGATACTACCTTTTCATATCACCTCCGATCGACTCTCCATTTTGAAACATAGGTTCCCGCTGGATTGGCAATCAGAGGGTATACAGTATTTGGGCCTCACTTTAACTGTCTCACATCAAAAACTTTATAAGGCTAATTATCTGCCACTTCTAGAAGCTATCTCCGCTGAAGCACGTCGACTTTCAGCATTCGAAGTTTCATGGATTGGCAGAATAGCGGCTTTTAAAATGCTCCTATTGCCGAGACTTCTTTATCTATTCAGAACGCTCCCTATTGAAGCCCCAGGGTCCTTTTTTACTTCCATACGTCGGGTTGTTTCTTCGTTCATATGGGCTAACTGCAAGCCACGAATTTCATACAAACTGCTTACTAAAGATAAGACGAAAGGTGGCTTGGGGGTACCCGATATACACGATTATTTTGTAGCATGTCAAGTTTCTCAGTTGAAATGTTGGTGGCCGCTGGATACTGCTAAACACTGGGTACATATTGACAATTTTTTGGCTTCCCCTACCAATTTGAAAGCGTTATTGATAGCTAATCTATGGAATATTAAGGAGCTAGCCCAGATTTCTCCTTTCACAAGGTCATCACTATTATGCTGGGCTTATTTCCATAGGAACTCAGAGGTAAACACAGGTCTGCCAAGATCATATGTACCATTGGAAATGATGAGTGTTGCTATACCAGATTTAAATGTTAATTTATGGGTTAGACGAGGTATTTGCTCATTGGCTGATTTATACGACGATAACCTCCTCAGGTCTTTTACGGATTTATCAGCTAAGTTTTCGCTACATCGAAGTGAGTTCTATAAATATTTACAAATAAGACATTTTTTGTCCAGCACCAATATTGATCTAATCAGATATAATTCTCAAATATTTATTATATTTCAAAAAGGCACCAGAGGTCTAAAGCCGATCTATAGCTTGTTGCATGACCATAAAATTTTTCAGAAGGCATATCCTTTTAGAGTGTGGGAACGAGAATTGGGTGCCTCCTTCACTGAGAAGGAATGGACAGGTGCACTGACTTTAATTCATAGATCATTCAGGTGTAGCTCACACCTCGAAGCGGCTATGAAAACTATGCTGAGATGGTATTTTACACCTGACCGATTACATACTATGTATCCGAGTTCTCCGCCTACTTGCTGGAGAAATTGTGGGTGCAGAGGGTCCCTATACCACACCCTGTGGAGCTGTCCTATATTGAAGTCATATTGGGAAGATATCTTCCGCTTATTATCTGATGTATTAAAATTTCCACTTACTGCTGTACCTCGATTGGCCTTACTGTTTATAGGTATCCTGGATATACCGGCACACTGCAGAATTTTAACCTGTAAAATCCTGCTCCTTGCTAAATTAGTTATAACCCGACATTGAAAGAGCCTGAAGGCTCCAGTTCTTGCGGAGGTGATCTCACTACTAAATACCACCTACTTGTATGAGAAGCTCATTGCTTATGGTGCAAATACGGCCGATTCCTTTTCTGCTGTTTGGAAAGCCTGGACACAGAATGTCAATTTCAAATGCAATGCATTGTATCCACAATGATTACATCTCTTGTTAATGTTGTTTATGTTATATTATGTTTTGTTTGCTTCTTAAAAAGATGTCTGCACTGATGTATCTTTATAAGATGGGTTTGAAATGTCTGTATATGCTGTGACATCGAAATTCTTAATAAAGACAAAGTTAAAGAGAAAATGCTAACTATACCCCTAGATAAATTCCTTGAGGGGTGAAGTTTCCAAAATGGGGTCACTTTTGGAGGGTTTCCCCTGTTTTGGTCCCTCCAGGGTGTTGCAAACGCGACATGGAACCGAAAACCAATCCAGCAAAATCTGTGCTCCAAAATCCAAATGGCGCTCCTTCCCTTCTGAGCCTTGCTGTGGGTCCAATCAGCAGTTTATTACCACATATGAGATATTGCCGTATTCGGGAGACATTGCTTTACATATGTTGGGGTGCATTTTTTGTATTATTTCTTGTAAATATTAAAAATGTCTATGTTTTTTCAGAAAAAAGTCGATTTTCATTTTTACAGACTAATTCTAATAAATTTAGCGAAAAACCTGTGCGGTCAAAATGCTAACTATACACCCAGATAAATTCCTTGAGGGGTGTAGTTTCCAAAATGGGGTAACGTTTGGGGTGTTTCCACTGTTTTGGCACCACAAGACCTCTTCAAACCTGGCAAGGTGCCTAAAATATATTCTAAAAAAAAAGGAGGCCCAAAATCCACTGGGTGCTCCTTTTCTTCTGAGGCCTATGCTTCAGTCCATTATCACACTAGGGCCACATGTGGGATATTTCTAAAAACTGCAGAAACTGGGAAATAAATATTGAGTTGCATTTCTCTGGTAAAACCTTCTGTGTTACAAAAAAAAAATGTATTAGAAATCAATTTCGGCAAAAAAAAACTCTACCTTGCTTTAATTCCTGTGAAACGCCTAAAGGGTTAAAACACTTTGTGAATGCTGATTCAAATACCTTGAGGGGTGCAGTTTTCAAAATGGGGTGACTTCTGGGGATTTTCTAATATATAAGGCCCTCAAAGCCACTTCAGAGCTGAAGTGGTCCATGAAAAAATAGCCTTTTAAAATTTTCTTTAAAATATGAGAAATTGCTGCTAAAGTTCTAAGCCTTGTAACGTCCTAGAAAAATAAAAGGACGTTCAAAAAACAATGCAAACATAAAGTAGACATGTGGAAAATGTAAACTAGTAAGTATTTTGTGTGGTATTACTATCTGTTTTACAAGCAGATACGTTTAAATTTAGAAAAATGCAAATTTTTGCAAATTTTTTCTAAATTGTGGTGTTTTTCTGAAATAAATACCAAAATTATCGACAACATTTTTTCACTACCATAACGTACAACATGTCATGAGAAAACAATCTCAGAATCGCTTGGATAGGTAAAAGCATTTCAATGTTATTACCACATAAATTAACACATGTCAGATTGGAAAAAATCGGCTGCGTCCTGAAGGCCAAAACAGGCTGGGTCCTGAAGGGGTTAAGACTAGTTTCACACGTGTACTAATACACCTGTATTAAGCTCATGTAAAACTTGCCTAAGGTTAGGTACATAGCTGCGTTGAAGGTTCTGTTATGAGCATCCGTAGCAGATCTGGTGAAAAATGGCGGAAAAAACTACATATAACTTCAATTTTTTTTCTTTATTTTGCATTTTCTATAATGTATCAGAACAATGTAAAAAATTACGCTTTGGTTTTGTTCTTTCTAGGGCTAGAATCTGCATTTAGGCTCATAGGAGTAATGTAGGCCTCATCATGTGGTGTACGTAGATAAATGTCTATATAAATGTAGGAAGTCCTGAGATCCACAGGAATTCATATGCATATACAAAAATAATCGTTGACCGCTATAGAGGAACCCTTATCTGCTCCTAAGGACCTGCTAGCGTCAGACTTGGTAAGTCTATGTTTGTATGCCTGTGTACGTATGTACTCAGGGCAGATTCTAGCTTTTCTGCTGCCTGAGGCGAAAATTGAAATGGCACCCCCCAGATCTTGATTGACATTCCCCTAGCTGTTCTACATCACTAACAGCCTCCTCCATCTCTTGTGGATGCATTGTTGCCTTTTATTCCCCTGGCTTGCCCAGTGCACCGATGAAGCCGGGCAGAATACACCTCACTGCATGGTGTGTGCCCAAGTAGTACAAGGCAATGGCGCATCCGATAAAGTTGGAGGAGGCTGTTAGTGATGTATAGCACCCACGGGGATGTCAATCTGGCATGGAAAGGTGGGTTTGGAGGCAGGACTATGTGACTCTTCAGGATAGCGGCACCGACCCATGACCCTGTAATGAGTAATAAGCATATAGTGTGCATCGTTTTAAAAGTTGCTTTTATAGATTTTGTTGCATCAGAAAAAAACATACAAGGGAATGTTTGGAAATATTGTTAGGTCATGTATTACTGCATGGTGGTGGTTCAATAGGTTAAAACTACCTGACAGGTTCTTATTAAATATACAATGAATTGAAAACAATTCCATCTGCCTGCAATTTTGTTATCATAAATATATCCTATATAATTAGCTCCAGAACCATGCTCAGTACATAAATACAGTACCAGAACAAAGGTCAATACAAATATACAGCACCAGAACCAAGATCAGTACATAAATACAACACCAGAACCAAGCTCAATACATATATACAGCACCAGAGCCAACCTCAGTATATACAGTTAGGTCCAGAATTATTTGGAAAGTGACACAAGTTTTGGCATTTTAACTGTTTACCAAAGCATATTGAATATACAGTTATATAATCAATATGAGCTTAAAGTGCACACTCTCAGCTTGAATTTGAAGGTATTCACATCCTAATTTGTGGAAGGGTTTAGGAATTACAGCTCCTTAATATGTAGTTGCCTCTTTTTCAAGGGACCAAAGGTAATTGGACAATTATCTTAAAAGCTATTTAATCAGCTATTCCCTCATTAATCCATCACCAATTAAGCAGGTAAAAGGTCTGGATTTGATTCCAGGTGTGGCATTTGCATTTGGAAGCTTTTGCTGTGAACCCACAACATGAGGTCAAAGGAGCTCTCAATGCAAGTGAAACAGACCATCGTTAGGCTGAAAAAAATGAAGAAATCCATCAGAGAAATAGCACAAATGTTAGGAGTGGCCAAATAAACAGTTTGGCACATTCTTGAAACACAAGTGCGTATTGGTGATCTCGTAAACTCCAAAAGGCCAGGACGTCCACGAAAAACAAAAGTGGTCGCAGAATCCTTTCCATGGTGAAGAAAAACCCCTTCACAATATCAACCCAAGTGAAGAACACTCTCCTGGAAGTAGTTGTATTAGTATCTAAGTCTACCATAAAGAGAAGACTTCATGAGAGCAAATACAGTGGGTTCACCACAAGGTGCAAACCATTAATCATCCTCAAAAATAGAAAGGCCAGATTAGACTTTGCCAAACAACATCTAAAGAAGCCAGCCCAGTTCTGGAAAAGCATTTTTTGGACAGATGAAACTAAGATCCAGCTGTACCAGAATGATGGGAGGATGAAGGTGTAGAGAAGGCTTGGAACGGTTCATGACCCAAAGCACACCACATCCTCTGTAAAACATGGTGGAGGCAGTGTGATGGCATGGACATGCATGACTGCCAAAGGCACTGGGTCACTAGTGTTTATTGATGATGTGACTGAAGACAGAAGCAGCCGTATGAATTCTGAAGTGTTCAGGGATATACTTTCTGCTCAGATTCCACCAAATGCAGCAAGGTTGATAGCTGCCCCATACAGTATAATGCCCCCATACAGATGTAGCCATCTTTAAGTTGATTCTGACAACTTGCTGCGGCATGATATCACACAACAAAAGCCATTGAAAAGTCATTGAAAAAGTCAAGATAAGAAATCTAGCTATTGTTTATTTAATGTGTTAAAAGTCAAGGTAAAGATGGGTACATCTGTAGCTGCCCCCATACAGTATAATGCCCACACATATGCCCCAATACAGTATAATGCCCCCATAGCTGCCCCATACAGTATCATTCCCCATAGCTGCCCCATGCAGCATAATGCCCCCATAGCAACTCCATACAGTATAATGCCCCCTTTTCTGCCCCCATACAGTATAATGCCCCATAGCTGCCCCATACAGTATAATGCCCCCTTTTCTGCCCCCATACAGTATAATGCCCCATAGCTGCTCCCATACAGTATAATTCCCCAATAGCTTCCCCCATACAGTATAATGCCCCATAGCTGCCCCATACAGTATAATGCCCCCTTTTCTGCCCCATACAGTATAATGCCCCATAGCTGCTCCCATACAGTATAATTCTGCCTTAGCTGCCTGCATACAGAATAATTCTCCCTTAGCTGCCCCTAGTGCTAGTGCCCACATATAAAGTGCCAGTGACCACATAGATAGTGCCACACACATTGCCCATATAGATAGCACCACAGTGTCCCCTGTAGATAGTGCCACAGTGCCCATGTAAATAGTGCCACACCCCCTTGAAGATAGCGCCACCCCTGTATATAGTGCTACCCCCCTGTAAATAGCGCCATTGGGACTCCCTCTAGGAGCGGAATTCCCTGGCCAGATCGTCGGCAATGCTGTGGTCGGGGATTCTGCTCCAAGTGGAGCCCCTGAAGTCACTGTCCATATAAGGATTATACAGTATTCCCTGATGGTTCATACCCGGATACATTTGGTACCGGGACGTACCCCCGGCCGGGACTGTCTCGCTGAATCCAGGACGTTTGGGAAGTGAGTTTTATATACGTGTGTGTGTGTGTGTGTGTGTGTGTGTGTGTGTGTGTGTGTGTGTATATATATTTTTTTTTATTTTTTATATTTTTTATTTATTTATTTATTATGACGTTTCAGTAGGTGCTATGACAGTACCTGTGCCTGTCAATCCTATTCTCATATTCTCATTGTCAATATTTTCATCTGTTCCCTATCAGGAAGTAGATTTATTTTCTTAAGTGTTATTTTTTTTATTGCAAAGCTAAACCTGTAAACTCAGATCCCAAAAAATATCCTATGTTTCTTATGTGAAATGTGACATTACTCCATATGATGCACGTGATGATTAGAAGATCACAATGGCAGGATTATCTGAAATAGTCAGAAAATGCTGCATTGCATATCTCCGGGAATGAATCGTCCCTGCAGTCTCTGAGAGTTACTGTGGAATGAAAACAATATGGTTCTGATTAAAATCCTGCAGAATTAGACTCTGCCAACATAAATAAAATTAGACAGCCAAAATAATATGATCATTTTCTCTTCGCAGCCAGTAGGAAGGATCTTTTGACATGAAGAAGGTATTTTTTTTTTTTACCCTTGTGTAAGTCCTTTTATGGAGAATAGTTTAGAGGCACAGTAAACAGTTGTATGTCTCTTGAAGTAAATATTTTTTTCTAGTTTGCAAATAATCAACATAATAGATTTTGCATGGCTTTTATATTTGGCTTGATTAAATGTCAGTGCTATACCATTCTTCATTGGATTTGGGTGTTATCTTTTTTCTCCTTGGCCTCGTCACCGGCATGAAAATGTATGGCACAATAAATTAAAGCAATGCTGCCTGTGACGCCCAATGTGCAAAAAAAAGGTATGAAATTTGGCTAGAAAAGTTGTGTAACCGACATCGACACTGAACCCGTCAGTTCTGCGGACCTGACATGTATACAGGATAAAAAGCAGCTGTATCTCAAAAAGTTATTTTTTTTTTAATAAAGAGTATTTAGAAAGCTGCACCAAACACATATTTTTATTTTAAAAAAAACAAACAAAAAAATTTCAAAGGTGTACATAGCATATAATCAGCTAAATTGGTTCAAATGGTACAATTTAAAGAATGAATATTATCACTGTTGATAATCCACCGTTTGACAACTGCAAGCAAACAGCAATGTCAAATCAAATACACTATTTTTATCATAAGATTGCAGTGAACCAGTGTCGTAGATGGAAAAGATGACGCCCCATAGTGAAGATCAAATTGCGCCCTCAATTATGGTGTCAGTTATTTTTCACCCCGGACAGAACTTTCTGTTGGAATTGACAGTAGATGGCACTGTGTTAACTATTAGTTATTATCCTCTAGTGATGATGTGTATGTTATCTCTTGTATTCTCCATCTTGATGTTGTTACTGATGTTCGTTGCTTTTTGTCCCAAGTAAAACCAGTTTTATTCTCCCACAATGTCTGAGTGCTGTTGAAAGCTGCAAATACTGCAACACTTCCTAGTGTTTTTTTTCCTCTTCCTTGCCCTTTACATGCCTTTGGCCAATTCCCTATTCCCCTGTTTATGAACAATGCAGTTATTTAGGAGAGGGGGGGTTCTGCATAGGTTCTGGCCACCCAGTAGCAAAGGAGATGGGACCAACAGGGGTCGGGGCCCTGCCTTCAAACCCCCCATAGTAGGTGCCTGGTCTGCCACTATGGTATGTACGTGCTCACATTCAATGTAGTCTTATTAACATATGCCTAGAATATAAACCAAGATATATTTTTTTTTTCAAAATTCTCTCCTTATACCCTTAGAAGGGGGTAGGGGAGGGTAATATAAATGTTAGCTTTGTTATTTTGAAGACCCTCAAGTTGTACACTGTGACTTGGGGTCTTTAACTAACATTATCATTATGGAAGATTAACCATTCCTTGGTGACAGTTTTCCGCTACAGCATGTCAGGAATTTGAAGAGGGTTAAGGAAGCATAAGGAAACTCAAGGCACTTCAGTGAGTATAATTACATGGCAAACCAGACCGAAGTACTGCATTATTAAACAAGATAAACCCTGCCTTTAATCTTTCCTTATATTAAATTATATCAATTCTTTAAACTTTTATTAATTTACATTAATTTAACTTTGATATTCGAAAGCTACAAAGCAAGATTAGTAACTCATTTAATGAAAATCTTCAAATAATAGCTGATGTGTGGGGTCACAGTTTAATACTCCAAATTACAGTTTGCTATATAAGCCTCTCAAGTAGAAACTAATTTCAAACTTCATTTAAATTGTCTGGCAATATAACATCGAAGTATTTTAAAAAGCAAGTCAGCAGGTCTTTGTAATTGTTTTATTACATAGCATTTCAAATTTCAACTCAATAAAAAAACAAAAACAAAACAAAAAAAAGGCCTTAAATGCAGTTAAATTGTCAAGTGGATGGAACAATAAGATACATGCTTCAATTTTGTAACTAAAAATGTGTCTAAAATGTTTTTGTTTTCTTTTTAAGATACATTTGAACATTTGGGATTAAATATGTGTATATTGTAACCAGATACAGATAAAAAAAAGCTTTATAAGAATTTCTGTAAATACATTAAAAACATCTCTAGTAGATTGAATTATATAAACAGAAAGGTTATATTTTTTGGACCTGCTTTGGTTTACTCAGAGGTAACCTGTTTCTAGGGAAGTAATTACGTAAGTAATATTCAACTGATAAAGTAAATACATCCATTACGATAGTAATAAATTTTCACAAAGAAAACACGTACACATTCAGCTACATTCCCTTCACTCTTAAAGAGGCTCTGTCACCAGATTTTGCAACCCCTATCTCCTATTGCAGCAGATCGGTGCTGCAATGTAGATAAGAGTAACGTTTTTTGTTTTAAAAAACGAGCATTTTTGGCCAAGTTATGACCATTTTTATATTTATGCAAATGAGGCTTTCTTAAGTACAACTGGGCGTGTTTAAAATTATGTACAAATGGGCGTTTATTGTGTATGTACATCTGGGCGTTTTTACTTCTTTTACTAGCTGGGCGTTGTGAATAGAAGTGTATGATGCTGACGAATCAGCATCATCCACTTCTCTTTGTTAACACCCAGCTTCTGGCAGTGCACAGACTCACAGCGTGTTCTCGAGAGATCACACTGTGACATCACTTCCTGCCCCAGGTCCTGCATCGTGTCGGACGAGCGAGGACACATCGGCACCAGGCGACAGAGGCTACATCGACTTACCTGCAAACGCCGATGCTGCTGCAGAATCAACTTTAGCCTCTGTCTCCTGGTGCAGATGTGTCCTCGCTCATCCGACACGATGCAGGACCTGGGGCAGGAAGTGACATTACTCTTATCTACATTGCAGCACCGATCTGCTGCAATAGGAGATAGGGGTTGCAAAATCTGGTGACAGAGCCTCTTTAATATCACCAGTCTGGTGTAAGAAACAATAAAGAGTGGGTGGGCATTCTCATGGCATACATTACCCGCTTGTTCCCTGCATTATTCAGAACAGTGGAGATTACTTAACAGTTATCAGAAACTGGTGCTATATAAATAAAAATTCCGAATTATATGAACATATATATTCTATTTGGAGCATCCACAATGAGAGTTCACCATACAGTTGGTAATACACACTTTGTGGGTATCATTTATTTCAGGGTTAACATTTGTCTATTATTGAAATGTATAGCCTATGGAGAAGTAACTTGTACAACATTATGTATTATACAGTATATACTCTCTCTAATAATATGCTTCTTAATGTTGTTCAAGGTAGCCAATGAATCACTTGTACCAAAATATTGGTCATTTTCTATTGATGTATTTGATGTCTGTTATAGCTAGCATCTAAAAAAAAAACAAGTCAGATTGGCTCCTGAGCATAACCGACTCCTAATTATGACAATATTTTGTCCACCATTAAATACAAAGATTCTGCTGATATTCTTGTCTGGGTAGAATTTATATGAATTTAGGGCCTGTTTAAATCAGTGTCGGTTTTGTTCATCTGTTTTGTTCGACCTTTCCATCAGAGGAACCAATAAACGGAAAGCCAAGCTGAAACCATAGCTTCCTTTTGAATTACGATTGATTTCAATGGTAATCTTCCATTGCAATCGGTTTCCGTTCAATTAGGTTTCCGTTTTTTTCTCGGAAACAATAGTGTAGTCGACTACGCTATTGTTTCAGCGGAAAAAAAAGGAAACCTTATGGAATGGAAACAAATGGAAACCAATTGCAATGCAAGAATTACCATTGATATAAATCGTAATGCATATGAAAACTATGGTTTCCGTTTGGCTTTCCGCTCATCAGTTCCTCTAAAGGAAAGCTTGAACTGAACTGATGAACGAAACCCGACACTGATGTAAACATAGCCTTACTGTAAATGGGAGTTTAGGCATCCAGTTGGCATTACTAGATAGAATGCATAGCCAACAGGCAAATTATGGTGCACAATTTCACAATGTGGTGCATTTTTTTTTCATTATAGTTTGGGAGATTGGGATGAAAAGTGACTTTATGATAACTCAGGGCTTATCATGTGAATAATTTATGCAATCTAGAATTCTAAAAAAAATGACAGCTAAATAGATTAGGTTACCTTCTACAGGGGCATAGCAAGGGGGGCAAGTGGGGCGTGTGCCCTAGGTGCCACTAGGAGGGAAGGAAGGGGGGCGCCGCAGTGCCACTACTGACCAGGTGCCGCTGGTGCAGCTGCCGTCAGTGGAAGAACTACCGCTATAGCAACCATAGCGGCTGCTACGCAGCCTGCAGCATAAGGGGGCCTGTGCTGCCCAGACCATAATGTGCCGGGCCATGCAGCATGGGCCCCCTCATTCCTGGTGGCATCGCCTGGTAACCCGTGATAGAAATCAGCAATGGCTGCAATTTCAGCTGGATTATTTATCTATTATTTATCTACATACAGTTGAGTTCTTCAAACTCAGTTAGTTAAAATTATAGTAATGTCTCATGTTGCAAGAATAGTTGTTTTAGCCTGTGTAGCAAGCACAACTGTATCATAAAAGAATATTGATTGTATAATCTTACTCCATCTCGCTCCTTCCTTTATTTTTTCCTTTTTCTTTTACATTTTATTAGCGTTGAATGTTTTCTAATGCTCTTTAGTAGAATATAAGTTACTAGTATGAGATTTTACCACACAGCACTGATGTTACTTATGATGTTATTCTAGAGAAATTAAAATAAATTGTAAAAGCTTACCAGTATTAATAGCTGCTGGGGATGGGATGTTGTCCTCAAAATACGTACAGCACTATATTGACACTTAGAATAAACATTACTTATGCAAATACATTGTCCAATTATAAACATATAAATGTAAAACATATATAGTGTTGCTTTATCGAAGTTAAGGATAGGGAGGATAGAACCTTAGCTGCATATTATTGGGTATATGGGCACATTTGCCCATGTGATTTATTCCTTTAACTGCTGTATAAGGACCTGTTTTGATTGCGTGATATTATAATTGGTGTGAAACTGTCTGGGATGTAATGATCCCCTATGCTAGGTCATCTATTTCCTAAAAAAAATTCTTTGTTTTATAACTAGAAGATACAGGCTTTTTTTTTTTTTATTCAGTTGTAAACAACATATTTTCCCTTCTCTGCTAAAAAACCCATATCTATGATCTCTAGGGGCAAACCTGTGAAAAGAATACTTAGTGGTACTGCAATCTGCCATGGTTTGTATAAGTTTGGGTATCCATAGAATTATCTATAAACTGCTTGATCAGAATCTTACTGGAGAGCATTTGGTTCATACAGGCTTTTGAGTTGTGAATTGGGTGCTGGTTACAAACTTAAAGAGGACCTGTCATGTTTTTAAAAAAAAAATACGTACGGTATCACCCTTTATTCCTGCGTTGTAATTTATTTATTTTTTTGTCCCTTCCGTTGTCCCGCTTCGGCCCCTGCTCCGCTTGGCGCCTTCATGCTTTTTTTGAGTAAAGGTGCAGATAGGAAACCTCATCTCTCCTCAGAAGGCGTTGCCTCCTGCATCACTGTGATGAAGCATATTAGGTGCCAAGCAGATCAGGGGCTGTAGCAAGGTAATGGGAGGTCCAAAAAAACAAACAAACATTACAGCGCTGGAATCTAGAGACTGTAATGGACTGCAACGGAGAGCTGAGGTAAAGGAGGCCCTTCTGGGTTACGGGGTGTCAGCGAAATTAGCCTTATGAAAGCCGTTATAACTGACAATAGCAGCAGTAATATTACTATTTTCAAGGTTGGCTCCCATTGGATCGGGACCCTTGGGAAACAGAATCACAGTAGCCTTCCTGTCTACCCATTGGTTTGACAATCGTAGAGGATGTGTAACCACATTTCCATAAGTAACCCAGCCCAGTAAACCTTGGCATGTGATCTGGTTTGGCTGGGGCTGATGCCAACCTTGGCAACTCCCTATCCCGAAAACGGAAGGCAGAATATTAAAGCCAAGAAAGCAAGACTTAGTACTGCACAATAAGAGAACATTCAAGTTTCTATTGTTGTCTGAAGGTACACATTAAGAGATTGGATAAAATGTCATAGAGACAAAGGGACCCTTTCCATTCATTACCCTGCCCCCTTTAAAAGTGGCATACTAAAATAGAGAACAAATAAATATGTGATATAGTGCTCGACACCAGCAACACTCACCCTCTTTCTGGCCCAGGGAAAGCAAGTTCAGATGGCATCTTTAAACAGGCACTCGCTATTCTTCTCCAAATATGTTGGTCGCACCTACATCCCCCATAGGAACGTGGGGCTTTACACTTGTCACCCTTCCCTGCAGTGTCTGTCTATTTTGGCTGCTGCTTAGCAAACGACAAAATTATTACGGAGCCTGAAGATCTTTAGAGTGATGAAATAAATTGCATTGTTTCAATTTGGTATCTTGCTACAAATTAACAAAAAAACTTGGCAGGAATACATATTCCACATAGATACACAAATCTGTGACATCAAATATAATCTCTTTTTAAGACAAATACTGTTTGCAATTTCTGTTTGGAAATTGCATTTCACTTCATTGGTTAGATCATTTTTAGTCAAGTGTCATATTCCCTCAATAGAGATTTGTTAGATCAGCATACCGTGTGCAGCTTATCATAGCAATGTACTTTAGAGCTCCGAATTTCAAAATATATCCGCTGTTCTCAATTTCATTTGATGAAATGGCAAAGCATTTATTCATTTAAACAAAGACTCTAACTGATCCGCTTCAGAATGGATAACAGTAATTGATTCTGGGAAACAGTTATCATTTCCTCAATATTTCATGTTGTATCCGTATAGAAGTGTAACCATCCTCAGATCCCTGCATTAATAATGGGGCATTTTCATAACTGTCATCAATATTTATGTTTTACTTTCTACATTTATGCTTCTGTAATGGTTTTTATGTAAACAATGACTGTTAAAGAAAACCATTTGGAAAGCTTAAATAAGATAAAAGACAAGGTGCTCCCCTGAATATTAAACAAGAGCGCATATAAAGTAGTAAACCTGCTGCTGCAGATATGTTTGTGTCTTGTATTGTTAGAAGTCAGTGTTTTTCCTGAAAATTGATAGAAATTTTTTATTTTTAATATTTACATTTTACTTTTATAACTTATTCTTCACAACTTATCCTTGAAACAAACGTTTACTTATTTATCAGCTCTTATTTTTCTGATCAACTCCTGGACTACTATGCCATTAGCTTCAGAACCGCTTTGCAGTATTTTCTCAGGCTGGCAAACCCTTTGAACATCCATGGGCACAATATCCTCCACATGGTATAGTAATATGATGGCTTCTCTCACTGTATCTGTAAAAGTAGCAGAAGTGTTCCTTCTAATGTACTGTTTTAAGGCTATTTTTAGGGACTGACTACGGACACCAGATACAAATTGTCCCTCAAAACTAGGTCTGAGATGTGGACTGCCACACAGTTCTCACTGTCCTTTTTGGCCAGACGATTCCATAGGCACTGCAGACCCACTGAAAATTGCTGTATAGTTTCTCCTTTTTTCTTCTTGTGCAGATCAGTGGCAGTGATTATATCTCCATATAATGCCTCTAGTCTTTGTATGATGGCCTCTAGTGTTAACAGTTGCTCTGGTGGCATTACTAATACTACACTGCGAGCATCCCCCTCCAAAGAGCACAAGGCCACGTCAGCCTGACAGGTCTCTAGGACTTTACATAAATGGGCCATTGTTCTTGTGTATTCAGTCCAGTCTGTCAGAAGCAAATTTTGCCCAATAAACTTGTGGACATTTGCCAGCACTAAACCCACAGGTAGTATCACAATGTGTGGGGTAGGAGCGGCCGAATGACTTGAGGCTTCCATCCCCGCATTGAAGTCTGACCCCGCACCAAAATGTAAAGGTGATATTTAAAGAGTATCTCCTCACTTTTAGGGTATGTTCACACGCAGTGACCAAAAACATCTGAAAATACGGAGCTGTTTTCAGACGTTTTTGTAGCAACTCACGTTTTTTGTGGCGGATTTTTTCAATGGAGTCAATGAAAAACGGCTCCAAAAACGTCCCAAGAAGTGACATGCACTTCTTTTCCGTGGGCGTCATTTTACGCGCCGTATTATGATGGCGACGCGTACAATTACACCTCGTGGGAACAGAAAACCGTAAAACCCATTGCTAGCAATGGGCAGATGTTTGTAGGCGTAATGGAGCCGTTTTTTCAGGCGTAATTCGAGGCGTAAAATGCCCGAATTACGTCTGAAAACACTGCGCATGAACATACCGTTATACCATTGAGTCCACCCATATTTATTCATCTTACATGTAGGTGCTACATTGTTTCTCATAGTGGTCCTTTCTATTTATAGGAATATTTTATCCTGGAAAAGAGAATAATTTTTGGTACATTTTATTACATTTTAATAAATCAGTATAAAAAGGTTTACCTCAAGGCGTACGTTCCAGTATTTTGGATATGGCCTCCAATGTTAATTTGTGTGGAATGTTGGTATACAGGCTTTGAACATCCATAGATGGTGATCAAACATTGGGAAAAGTCACCATGAAAGTTAGTTTAGAAAGAAAATTAGTGGTATCTAATAAAAATGAATCAGCTATTTTTGCATATGGGCGAAGCAGGAAATCAAGATAACAGACTGATTGTTAAAAAATCTAGTCTGTTCTAGAGACGATAGTGTGGCCAGGTGGTATCTTGGGGAGCGTATAGAGGCTGAACTGGGGATTAGGTAATAGACAGTCTTTTTGTTACTTATCTTCTTATGTACTCCTTCATTACCCAATGTTCAAAGTGCCTTTAGTAGCCCGGGCTAGGGCCTGTGGGCAATCGGTCCATTTGGCCAATACCATATTCCTAGTCCATCTCCTATTTACACCCAGGCCACACACACGCCTACTACCATCTTAATATTTCTCAATTTACACCATGGCACAAAGTATAATTTATTGTACTATAATCAGGCGCTGTCCCCTGACGTGTACACTTTAAGTGGCAGTAATGTTGCCTGCCTGTACTTAGAATGCCATTTTATTCTTGCTGTGAATACGCCGATACAACTCACACCTCTACACATGCATCATCTCACTTTCATACCTAGGCCACACACACTTCTACTACCATCATAATATTTATTTCTGTACACTACAACACACCACAACATGAAAGGCCTTTTCCATGTATTTTCACTCTTCACTTCATGGTCCAGGATTACAAAAAAGGACCTGCTTTATTTTCAGAAAAAGAGGCACTCTTGTCCATGGGCTGTGTCTGGTATTGCGATTTCACCAAATTCACTTCAATGGCGATGAGCTGCAATACCAGACACAGCCCATGGACAAGAGTGGCACTGTTTCTAGAAGTAAAGAAGAACATCTTGCTAGTCCTGTACAACACATTTAACCCCTTAACAACTGGCGTATAGCATTTATACATTGGCCGTTAGGGGTAATTCTTCTGAAGCGCCACCTTTTCACGTCGGCGCTTCAGAAGAAGTTTTTCTGCATTGGGCGGGGTGCTCCTGAAACCTGGGCTGTTGCTAACAGCCTCGGGATTCATGGTATCGATCGGAGACCACTAGCAGTGTTTTCTGATCATGTTTAATCCCTCAGATGCGACGCTCAATAGCGAATGCTGCATATGAAAGGTTTTAAGAGGAAGGGGGCTCCCTCTACCACCCCATCGGCAACCCGCGATGCAATCGCACGGTGCCAATGTTTTCTTTGGGTGCCTGGGTGCCTAACAAATAGGCCATCAATATCTGATGGGTCGGGGTCTGACTTTCGGGACCCCCGGCAATCAGCTGTTTTGAAGGGGCTGCAGCGCTCGTATGAGCGCTGCGTCCCCTTCATTTCTTCTTGCTCACGTAAGACATGCATTTAGCAGCGATTCACAGGTATTGCAGCCTTTTCTCCCATTCACTTTAATCCGCTTCATACGAGCGCTGCGGTCCCTTCAAAGCAGATGATCGGCGGGGGTCCCGAAAGTCGGACCCCGACCCATCAGCTATTTTGATGGCCTATCCTGAGGATAGGCCATCAATTTTTAGTGGCTGGAAAACTCCTTCAATACCATTTGCATTACCATAAAGATAATTTCCCTTAGCTGATGCTGTTGTGCTTTAAATCTTCTAGGAATATATTCCACTAGATTTTGGAACATGACTACTAAGATTCACCTCTATTAAGCTACACGTGCATTACTGAGGTTGGGCATTGATTTTCAAAGTATTTGGTTGTCTTCATGCAGGCCTGTCAAGCTCTTCCACACCAAACTTGACTTTGTACTCTGGGAGATTGTTATGTTTATACATGAAATGGCCTTCTAGAAACTGTTGCTATAAAGATGGCAGAACGCAGTTGTCTAAATGTCAATATATGTAGCCCCAGACTATTATATCTCATCTATCAAACGTTACAGTTGGCATAACACATTCAGAATGCTAAGCCTCGCTTGGCATTTGTCAAAACTAAATTTGCCAGTAGATAGTCAATTCCAGTTATGATTCATATCTCCAGAGAAGGCATTTCCAGTGCTCTAGAGTATAATGGTGTCATGTTTTACACTAACCCACTACTTGGCATTTTACATGGTGATCTCTTCTGTCTAAATGCTCAGCTTTGGAAAACTAATCCATGATGCTCCCAACGAACAAATCATGTGATTATGTTACTTTTAGAGTTCAGTGGTACTGAAGAGAGATTTATTTCTAGACACTAAGGCTTAAAGAGGCTCTGTCACCAGATTTTACAACCCCTATCTGCTATTGCAGCAGATCGGCGCTGCAATGTAGATTACAGTAACATTTTTATTTTTAAAAAACGAGCATTTTTGGCCAAGTTATGGCCATTTTTATATTTATGCAAATGAGGCTTGCAAAACTACAACTAGGTGTGTTGAAAAGTAAAAGTACAAGTGGGCGTGTATTATGTGCGTACATCGGGGCGTGTTTACTACTTTTACTAGCTGGGCGTTCTGATGAGAAGTATCATCCACTTCTCTTCAGAACGCCCAGCTTCTGGCAGTGCAGATCTGTGACGTCACTCACAGGTCCTGCATCGTGTCGGACGAGCGAGGACACATCGGCACCAGAGGCTACAGTTGATTCTGCAGCAGCATCAGCGTTTGCAGGTAAGTAGCTACATCGATTTACCTGCAAACGCCGATGCTGCTGCAGAATCATCTGTAGCCTCTGGTGCCGATGTGTCCTCGCTCGTCTGACACGATGCAGGACCTGTGAGTGACGTCACAGCGTGATCTCTCGAGAACACGGCTGTGTCAGCACTGCCAGAATCTGGGCGTTGTGAAGAGAAGTGGATGATACTTCTCATCAGAACGCCCAGCTAGTAAAAGTAGTAAACACGCCCCGATGTACGCACATAATACACGCCCAGTTGTACTTTTACTTTTCAACACGCCCAGTTGTACTTTTGCAAGCCTCATTTGCATAAATACAAAAATGGTCATAACTTGGCCAAAAATCCTCGTTTTTAAAAAATAAAAACGTTACTGTAATCTACATTGCAGCGCCTATCTGCTGCAATAGCAGATAGGGGTTGCAAAATCTGGTGACAGAGCCTCTTTAAGTACCACAGAGTGACAAAAACGAAAACAAAAAAAAAGATCATTGGACACAAACCAGCACACTCTAGGTAAAAAACCACAGAGTGCTATTCTTCAAAGCTTTAGCTTTGGTGGTGAGTTGTTCTTTTATTTGCCTAGATTTTCTGCTTCACGATACCAGAGATAGTAATTGCTAATACCAAATTACTTAGGCCTCATGCACACGACCGTAAAAACTCCCGTTATTACGGGTCGTAATCACGACCCGTAATAACGGGCTCATAGACTTCTATTGGCGACGGGTGCCTTCCCGTTTTCTCACGGGAAGGTGCCCGTGCCGTTGAAAAAGATAGAACATGTCCTATTTCAGGCCGTAATAACGGCACGGACAGTCCATAGAAGTCTATGGAGCTCTCGTAATAACGGGTGGCTACATGTGTGCACCCGTCATTACGGCAGCGTTGCTAAGCGACGTCAGTAAATAGTCACTGTCCAGGGAGCTGAAAGAGTTAACTGATCGGCAGTAACTTTTTCAGCACCCTGGACAGTGACTACCGATCAGTATAAACCTGTAAAAAATAAAAATAAAAGACGTTCATACTTACCGACAACTTCCTGCTTCCTCCAGTCCGGTCTCCCGCCCGTTGCCTTGGTGACGCGTCCCTCTCGACATCCGGGCCGACGTCCTGGATGACGTTTCAGGCCATGTGACCGCTGCAGCCAATCACAGGTCAATCACAGGCTGCAGCGGTCACATGGACTGCCGCGTCATCCAGGGATGTTGGGCTGGATGTGAAGAGAGGGACGCGTCACCAAGACAACGGCCGGGTAAGTATGAATTTCTTTAACTTTTATTACAGAAAAGGCTGTCCCTTCTCTCTATCCTGCACTGATAGAGAGAAGGGGCTGCCGATTAGTGCAGTGCTATTTTGCCGCCAAAAACGTGCTCGTAAATACGGGTGGAATACGTGTGACACCGGACCCATATTTACGGGCACGGGTTCGTAAATACTGGTGCAAAATGGGTGGAATACGTGTGACACCGGACCCGTATTTACGCCAGTATTTACGGGTGGGAAAAAATACGGTCGTGTGCATGAGGCCTTACAGAGTTTATCAGTATTGCTCAGTTTTTCAATTGGCACATACAGATGTAGTCATCTTTAACCTGATTCTGATAACTTGCTGCAGTGTGATATCACACAACAAAAGTCATTGAAAAAGTCAAGATAAGGGATCTAGCCATTGTTTATTTAATGCGTTTCTGGGCACATTCAGACGTGGCGGAATTGCTGTTGAATTACGCTGCGGACAGTCCGCAGAGGAATTATGCAGAAGCCGTTTTTACATTTGTTTCTATACATTTTTAGGAAAGTTAGTTCAGACATTGCAGAAATTAACTGTGCGGAGATCAGGCTGCGGTGCAGAATTTTCCCTCCGCAGCATGCTCATTATGTTGAGAAGAAGCGGAATTTCACTGCAGATTTCAGCCTTTGCAATGCAAAAACTGAAATCTGTGGCAAGTCCGCTGTGATATCTGCAACGTCTGAATTACCTGTCAAATATGCAAATGTTGGTGCAGAAATTGCGTAATTGCGTAATTGCCCCAAATCTGCACCAACATTTGCACTGGAAAAATTCTGCTACGTCTGAACATGGCCTATTAGTCAAGGTAAAGACGGCTACATCTGTATAAGTATGATATCATGATGTACTGTATAATCTGTAATAAGTAGTTATCATTGCTCAGTCAGTTATCAGGTTTGCAAAAAAGAACAACTAAATAACACGCTGTGCTACCGAGAATAAATTGAAGAATTTATCTACATGAAAGTAAAGCTCACATCTCTTTTTATGAAAATTTTGTAGAATTAAAATCAAGCGACGCATATCTAGAGAGCTAAGTCTGCAAAACACTTAATAATAAAATAATCACTACAACTGTATGATGCAAGGAGTGATTGCTAGGAAAAACACCCTTGTGGGAAAAAGTCAGGTGTTATTTTGTACGCAGTTTGTAAATATGCAGCTCATACAATTGTCTCAATAATAGAAGACATCAGTCTTAGGGCATGACCACACATGGCGGAATTCCTCCGCAACTGTCCGCATCAATGCCGCACCTAATCCGGGTTGCGGATTACGGCTGCGGATCTGCACAAAATGTGCAGTACATTGATGCGGACTAGCTGCTGCGGACTGCGGGAAAAGTGCTTCCCTTCTCCCTATCAGTGCAGGATAGAGAGAAGGGACAGCACTTTCCCTAGTGAAAGTAAAAGAAATTCATACTTACCGCCCGTTGTCTTTATGACGCGTCCCTCCTTCGGCATCCAGCCCGACCTCCCTGGATGACGCGCCAGTCCATGTGACCGCTGCAGCCTGTGCTTGGCCTGTGATTGGCTGCAGCCGTCACTTACACTGAAACGTCATCCTGGGAGGCCGGACTGGAGACAGAAACAGGGAGTTCTCGGTAAGTATGAACTTATATGTTTTTTTACAGATACATGTATATTGAGATCGGTAGTCACTGTCCCGGGTGCAGAAACAGTTACTGCCGATCGCGTAACTCTTTCAGCACCCTGGACAGTGACTATTTACTGACGTCTCCTAGCAACGCTCCCGTCATTACGGGAGCCCCATTGACTTCCTCAGTCTGGCTGTAGACCTAGAAATACATAGGTCCAGCCAGAATGAAGAAATGTCAAGTAAAAAAAGCAAGACGCATCCGCAGCACACATGACATGTGCATGACAGCTGCGGACTTCATTGCGGAACTTTGAATCTCCATTGAAGTCAATGGAGAAATTCCGCCATGAGTCCGCCACTGCTCCGCAACAGACAGAGCATGCTGCGGACACCAAATTCCGCTCCGCAGCCTATGCTCCGCAGCGGAATTGTACGCATCGTGTAAACGAACACTGCTAAATTAAAGTGAAAGTCAATGTAGAAACGGCTCCGCTGCGGATTAACGCTGCGGAGTGTCCGCAGCGGAATTTAAGTGCAATTCCGCCATGTGTGAACCCGCCCTTAGGCCTCGCGCGCACAGCCGTATTATGGCTCGGTCTGAAAAAATTACTGACATAAATAAACATTGTCTTCCATTTTTAGCATGATTGCAAATGTAAAAAAAACAATGAAGCTTGTCTAATTATATTGACTTTTTGTTCCCCGTTTTTTTTTCTTTTGAATCGACATTGTTCTCTATTTTTATTTTCATTTTAAAGAAAACTTCTACTCATTCAAAGTACAATTTGTCCAATTGTAATCCCTAGTGTCCAGTCATCCCCAAGTACATTTTATCAATCTTAATACATACTCTTTTAATATGGTCTGCAGCATGACATAACAATGAGGAATGCATTATACATTCAAGAAAGATCTTTCTGGCACTGAATGCATTATTAGAATGGCTCTCAAGTGGCCAGGCAATCTAGGAATGAGATACTGAAACAGAACTGATAATAACATCCATCATTTTATATCTCAGTTGGTATAGCTATCAACTTCGTTCACTTTTAAGAACTATACTTTTAAATATTAGTTCTTGGTACATTTATTGAAAATATGACTATGAAGCGGTTGTTGAAAAGAATATTAAAATATCAGAGAAAATAAATTATTTGAACATCATTCTGTTTCAATTTTCAAAAAATGGAAATGTGAAATAATTTATGAGGAAGAAAAAAATGTTGATTGTGAGATTCGTGCAAAGAACATTTATTAAAAGCTAAATCTCGGTGGTTAGTGTTTTTCCCTTTGTAGCACTAAGGTCTTGAGGTTGGGTCTAACCAGAGTGGTATCTGCATGGAGTTTGTATGTTCCCCGTATGCTTGCATAGTTTTCCTTTGCATACTCTAAGGTTGTTTGTAAAATATATTGTATTTTCAAAAAAATGCATTACTTTTTACTATTAGCCAAATTCATATAACATAACTAATATCTGTCATTGTGCTGAATGGAAAATAAATAAAGCAAAAAGAAAACAAACATCTTTTTATAAGATAAAAACCTCATTGACCATTTGGATAAATAATATCAGCCCTTCATGACAGTAAAAATCTACCCCCTGTCACTAATGCTAAAACATAAAATCAGCCGTGTGTTACATACATTCTTATAGAAAATACCTAATACAATTTTTCCCATTTAATCCCATTTTATACCTTTTAAACTTACCTCAATGGCAGTACTGACCACTATAAGTGCCATATTTTGTTTACAGTGTTCCGTATATTTAGCGTCCAGTCTCTTATGACTAAAGGCACTTTTACACAGGCCAATAATCGTGCAAATACTCGTTCATAGACTGATTGTATCGTTTATGCTGCAAGAAATATTATTAAAGAGACTCTGTCACCACATTATAAGTGCCCTATTTCCTACATAAGGAGATGGGTGCTGTAATGTAGGTGACAGTGATGCTTTTTATTTAAAAAAACGATCTTTTTTCACAAAGTTAGGAGCGATTTAAGTTTATGCTAATGAGCATTCTTAATGCCCAAGTGGGCGTACTTTTACTTTCGACCAAGTGGGCGTTGTACAGAGAAGTGCATGACGCTGACCAATCAGCATCATGCACTCCTCTCCATTCATTTACACTGCACTAGCGATATAGATATATCGCTATGTGCAGCCTCATACACAAGCCCTAACATTACTAGTGTCCTGATAATGAATACACATGAAATCCAGCCTGGACGTCATGTGTACTCAGAATCCTGACACTTCTGAATCTTTTTTTGTGAGATTCCGGCAAGTGAAACCAAATCTCGTTTAGCTCCGTGATCTCGCGAGATTTCGTATCCGTTGCTGGAATCTCACAAAAAAGATTCAGAAATGTCAGTATTCTGAGTCCACATGACGTCCAGGCTGGATGATCATGTGTATTCATTATCAGGACACTGTAGTAATGTTAGGGTTTGTGTATGAGGCTGCACATAGCGATATATCTATATCGCTAGTGCAGTGTAAATGAATGGAGAGGAATGCATGATGCTGATTGGTCAGCATCATGCACTCCTCTGTACAACGCCCACTTGGTCGAAAGTAAAAGTACGCCCACTTGGGCATTAAGAAAGCTCATTAGCATAAACTTAAATCGTTCCTAACGTTGTGAAAATAGATCGTTTTTTTTAAATAAAAAGCATTACTGACACCTACATTACAGTGCCCATCTCCTTATGTAGGAGATAGGGCACTTATAATGTGGTGACAGAGTCTCTTTAATAATAATAATCTTTATTTCTATAGCGCCAACATATTCCGCAGCACTTTACAATTTAGAGGGAACATGTACAGACAATATCAGACATTACAGAGTGACAAAGTTAATTTACAATTCAAACATGAGAAGTGAGGACCCTGCTCGCAAGAGCTTACAATCTATGAGTAAGCACATCGTTGTCGGCAGCACATCTCCCTGTGTTAACCACCAGCCCCGCCTTAGTAATGGACGTCGTCAATCAGCCAGCGGCCATTACTAAGGCGGTAGTAATAAAGTTTAAAAACAAAATACAAGGACATAGAAAAAATATTTTACTGAAATAAAAAAATAAAAACACAACGCTCGTTAACCATTTTATTGAGAAATAATAACTTTCCTGGGTCCAGCGCTGGAGCCGCAATGTCAGTGAGCTGGGCCCTATGTCCATATCTATAGGGTCATAGTGCTAAAAATATGCTGTCTCATATATATATATATATATATATATATATATATTCTGCCGCAATAAATGCAACAACTGCCATTAGTTGCAGGTTTTACCTCCCATTGAATTCAATGGGGAAAACCCGCAACAAAAAAGTGTTTACACATATACAATTGACATGCTGAGGAATAAAACTCTGCATGTCAACTTCTGAGCATTTTTTTTCCGCTCATTATTTACGCAGCGTGTGGATGAGATTTGTTCTATCTCATCCACTTTGCTGCTACTGTATCCGCAGTATTTTCGCAAAGTGTGAAGTGGCCCTAAAAATTTTTTCATTTTTATTTTATTTCCACATAATTGCAGTCTGTAGGGTTTCATTTTGATGGCCACATTTGTCTATGCTTCTGTTCCGCACTTGCAGTTTATTACATGCACCGATAAGTCCACTGATTTAGCCCACAAGCTAACCAAGGTAGCAAAAATGTGTGCAAAACAAACATTGCTAGAGAGCTTCTTTGAAAAGGGAGAAAGACCCAATTATGAGACAGCAGAAGACCCCAGGGCTGCCAAAAAAAAGAAAGCAGCATTTTAAGAAAATACCAAGAGTCCCATTTAAATTAAGGGTTAATCGCAACAGATGATTCACATGCCCCAAGCTCGCTCTTTATAATAAGTGGCGGCCGGCTATCCAACGAGGCCATGAAGCCTTCAAACTTACTTCGCCACTTAGACACTAAGCGCCCTGCATCAAAAGGCAAGACTTTGGAGTTTTTTTTAAAGAAAAAAAACGTGAACACGAAGGACAGCAGCAAATATTGAAGGCCACCACATCATCAAATGTATCTGCACTGGGAGGCTGCGTGAACATTTAGGAGAGGCTCCAGTTAAAAAGGTAGCACAGGTTCCTCTTTTGACTAGCACCGTAACTAGACGGATTTATTAAATAGCAGAGGACATTGAGGTACAATTGTTAGAGAGGATTAATGAGTCACCGTGGTAGGCTATCCAGGTTAATGAGTCTACTGACGTTGACAACGAGGCAATAATGCTTGTTTTTGTGCAATATATTTTTCAGAAGGATGTGCATGAGGATATGTTATGTGCATTATTTTTGCCAAGCAACACTTCAGCTGCAGAACTATTCAAGTCTTTGGATGACTACATATCAGGGAAACTAAACTATATCAGGGTAATTTTGTGTCGGTGTATGCACGGAGGGAGCGGCTGCCATGACTGTATGGCTTTCTTGGTTTCACTACTGGGGTCAAAGAGGTTGCGTCTGAATGTGAGTGTCTACGCACTGTGTCATCCATAGAGAAATGCTGGCTAGCCGAAAAATTTCACCTGAACTTAACAGCGTTTTGAAAGATGTGATTAAAGTTATTAATCACATCAAAGCACATGCCTTTAACGCGCGTCTGTTTGAGCAGTTCTGTGAGGAGATGGACGCGGAGTGAAAATGTCTTCTCCTATACACAGAAGTGAGATGGCTTTCTAAAAGTAGATCGCGGGCCAGAGTTTTTGAGTTACGAGAGCCGATTCATAGATTTATTTTAGAAAAACAGTTAGCACTTACAGAACATTTCAGTAGTACAGAATGGGTCGCAGAACTTGCTTACTTATGTGACATATTCAACTTGCTTAACAAACTCAATCTGTCACTTCAGGGTAGAATGACAACTGTCTCCAAATCGGCAGATAAAGTGGCTGCATTCTTAGCCAAACTGGAATTCTGGGGACGGCGAGTGACAATAGGGATATTTGACATGTTTCAATCATTAGCAGGGATTTTGGAAGAGACCGAGCCTGCGCCTTCATTCTCTCAGCTGCTGCATGATCACCTATCTCAGCTTTTAAAAGAGTTTGAGCGTTACTTTGCAACAACAATAGACCCGCAAACTAGAAAGGAATGGATCCGCGACCCATTTGTGAACAAGCTGGGTAATTCAACCTTGTCCGTACTGGAAGAAGACCAAGCGCTTGAGATTGCAAATGATTGTGGCCTTAAAAGTATGTTTCAGACTTCAGATCTCTGAGCATTCTGGATTAAAGTCAAGGGAGAATATCCTGAGAGTGCCAGAAAAGCACTGAAAACCCTGCTTCCATTTCCAACATCCTAACTTTGTGAAGCGGGTTTTGCTGCAGTGACAGCAACCAAAACGAGATTATGGCGTAAACTGGACATAAGGGACCGTCTTATTGCAGGGAAACAAGCTCAGTCCTCTCTCTGATTCTGCATTATGGTGAGTTGAGTCACATTTACATTATAAATGTAATAATTAAATGATATAATATGCACTTTACTGTGTTTTGTAATGCGTGTGATAACCCCCCCCCCCCAGTCGGTCCATGGAAAAATTGTCTTACACTAAACTGGTCCTTGGTGCAAGACAGTTTGGGAACCGCTGATTTAGTAGGCAATGTCTTTGGTATCAATCGATTTAATAATATATCTGATGACAAGCAAATAAGACTCCCTAGTATCCAATCCAGTTTTGTCTGGTGTGTTCACAAAACTATCCCTGGTGTTTCATGGGTTAGTAAATGACATCCTTGGTCTTTAGTAGATTAATAATACACAAAGCCAACACCCACTCCATGTAATTAATGATACACAATGTAAGCAAAGAAAAATATGTAAACACTTTTATTTTAAATGTATGGACTACTATAAAACATTTATAAATATTCATAAGGGCATCTATAGGCTAGATTCACATATGCGATTTTTTTTTTGGAGCCATTGCCAGGAGTGGATACAAAAACAGATGGCAAATTATAAAGGAGATGCTTACTCTGTACTTCTTCTCTCTTTTGTATCCACGGCTAGCGTTGACTTAAAAACTTCACAACAAAAAAATCACAAACTGAATGTGTTAATCCAGTCATAAGAGGGTTAAACTAGTATGTGTATGAAAAGTAATAGTTTAGAATTCTAAGGGAAATGGGTAACCAGTGCAGTGAGTGGTACAGCATAGAGGCACTAGTATAGCGGTTAGACAGTAAGCTAAGCTACTACATTACTATAACAACACTACATTACTATAATAATACTACATTACTATAACAATACTGCATTACTATAAAAATACTACATCACTATAAATATACTACACTACTATAACAACACTACAATACTATAATACTACATTACTATAATACTACATTACTATAACAATGCTACATTACTACATTACTATAACAGTACTACATTACTATAACACTACATTACTATAATAATACTACATTACTTTAACACTACAATACTATAATACTACATTACTATAATACTACATTACTATAACAATGCTACATTACTACATTACTATAACAGTACTACATTACTATTAGGGTATGTTCACACGGCGGGGGTCCGTAACGGCTGAAATTACGGGGATGTTTCAGCCTGTAAACATCCCCGTAATTTCAGCCGTACCGGCATGTGCAGGCGCTTGAACGCCGCGTCAATTACGGCCGTAATTAGCGCTGCTATTCATTGGAGTCAATGAATAGCGGCTCCAATTACGGCCAAAGAAGTGACAGGTCACTTCTTCTACGCGGGCGTCTATTTACGCGCCGTCATTTGACAGCGGCGCGTAAATATACGCCTCGTGTGAACAGACAAACGTCTGCCCATTGCTTTCAATGGGCAGATGTTTGTCAGCGCTATTGAGGCGCTATTTTCGGGCGTAATTCGGGGCAAAAACGCCCGATTTACGTCCGTAAATAGGCCGTGTGAACATACCCTAACACTACATTACTATAATAATACTACATTACTTTAACACTACATTACTATAATACTACATTATTATAATACTACATTACTATAACAATACTACATTACTATAACAATACTACATTACTATAATAATACTACATTACTATAACAATACTACATTACTATAATAATAATAATGATAATAATAATAATAATAATAATAATAATAATAATAATAATAATAATAATAAGAAGAAGAAAATTGGCTGTGTATGTTTGAACAGGATCTGGAGATCTGGAGTTTTTGTAAGAAGTTATTGTAAGAAGTGAATAGGAAAATAAATGTGAAACATCGTTATTACTTAATGACAAATATTGCAGTAATGATAATAAAACATTGCTTATGCTTATGCTTATGCTTATGCTCATATGCTTATTTATGGACTAACAATTACTATACATAAAACCAGAAAGAGTAAATGAGGAAAGTGAATGCTTCAGTTCACAAGAGCAACGGATTGGGCAAAATACCAAGAGAAGTGATGGTTAACACAGCTTTAATGCAGCCATCTCAATTTTTTTCCTGTATAACCTTAACCTAACGTATTCGCTTCGACTAGCAAAAACCTCCAGTCCGGCTTCTCTGATAAAAAGGGATAATCAGTATAATCTCATTGGCACAGCATAGTTCAGGCCATGCTACGCGGATTAAGAATAAATTGTATGATACCGTTTGACCTCTGTCTAACTTAGTTACTTTGAAATGTTCTGTTTCTCATATTGATGTTAGTTGTAAAAACTGAAATCAGTAGAGTTGATGTGGACTCATGTTTATCAGTAATCTTACATTGGAAATATTATTATACGGAATAGCAAGCAAGTTTAAAACATTTTACAAGTATAGTAAAAGCTGATATAGAAGCTATGCAAGATTTCTTTTATCTGATAGTTTCTAAAGTAATAGAAATTCGAGTTAGACATGACCAGTCCAATAAATAATAGCAGTATATTATGGCTGTGAAATTGGAAAGGCTATCTAAAATATTAGAGTATAGTTTATTTTTTATCCATCTGGAGGGCACACAGCGTTAACAGCTTGTTATGTTATTTGCTGTTTTGCTGTTTGTTTAGACAGGGAATATATTGGCATCTGCTTTGGTATTAATACTGCTCATAATTGAAAATGATAAATTAAAATATCAGTAATATAATATAAAGGTAGTTAAATAATTGCATAGTTACATAGGTTGAAAAATGTCCACTAAGTTCAGCCTTTCTCAGATATGGAAGATAATGTTAGGAAGTATACATATTGACCTATATATCTAAATATATTTTCTATGCTTTAAATGTACGTTTGGATATGCTTCATCATCACTAAAGAAATTACAGATACAAGTTCTGTCCATAGACATTCTGTACTGTCTTAGTCTCTTTATTAAAAATAAATAATAATACACTAAGCAGTTGATAGACTGCCGTAGGGATCTTGCACCAGCAACATAGTCATTCAGTTATTTTTCTGTTGACCTGATGGAACCTCACTTTCTAGTTCTTTTACTTTGAACATTGAAAACTCAACACCACTGGCAATGCCTCATCCGATTGACCTCTAGGATTTTTATTTGTGGATGTCAGAGTAGCACAATCATTCTGGATCACTGAGTGTCAGATTCACTAAGTTTTACTAAGTATTTATTCTGGAGAGACATAGCTAGGCTTTCTATTAGCTGAGGCAGAGATTGAGTTCAATGTCATAGCCTGTACTAAATACCCTGGCCAAGGCAGGGTATATAGACAGAACAGCTTGTAGCCCCCTGCCACCCCCGGTGTCTAGAACCTGGTAAACATGGCCTGCCAGCCTCCCATGGCTACGCCTCTATATTATGCCTGTGTCTCTAGACATTAGTTCTATTAGAATCAAAATTTGAATAT